>NW_009719755.1:10076-39098 GCF_000703405.1 Apaloderma vittatum
GGAATGGAGATGTGAAAAGTGAGTTTTAACCATACAGGAACATATACATGCTGTGGGCCAGCTCTTTGACTGCAGTAAATTGGTGCTGTCGGGCTAAACGAACTTGATCAAACTACCTGATGAGCCTGTTCTGCACCAGGCCCCCGAACTACCCAGAGTCCCTCTGGGACAGGCTGCAGTAGCCAACACACAGTTCTGGCCCTGCCCTAATTCACACTAATTGGCACCGTCTGCCTTGGATGCTGGGTAATCCCACTTTGCAGCCGGGAAATCAGAGCTTCCCCCTCATTGCTGCACCCAGCAGAAGTCAAGAACAGCAAAGATCTGAGACTAACATCTCCTGGCACAGTTTTGGGTCTTCTCAGTATGAGCATCTTTCAAGAGGTGATTTGGACCCAAATGGAAAAATCAGTTTTCAATGCTTTTATTATTGTTGTTATTACTATTATTCTTATTATTGTTACTCTGTCTTTCCAGAGAGGTGTTAGAAAAGGAACATCTTCTTCATTAAACCAAGCTCTGAGAACCTGGGAGCCTCTATCATCTTGACAGCAAGTTTGTACTAAAGAGTCAAATGCTAATTTAAAAGAAAAAAGGGGAAATAAAATACCTCAAGAACTGGAACAAGGGAAACTCTGTCTGGTACTTCTTTCCAGCCAAAGAACTCTTTAATAGCAAACTATTAGACAAATCCCAAGCCTAGGTTGTTACAGAGGTTTTGGATTCCTACTAGATTTTTTTTTGTCTGTGTCTCCAAACCTGTATTGTCTGAATGCAGCTGAAAAGAAGAATCATTCAGCATAATAAAAAGTTTTTCTAGTATCATAGAAGTCCCTGTTTCTGATGGGAAATGTGATCCTTGATTGTCAAGGGAGCTGACTGTTAAATTTCATTTATTAAGACATTGTAAGATGAGAAGTTTGAAATCTTTGAAATGCAGATTGTCAGCTCTGTAGTTAGACCTGAACTGAAATGATAAATTGTAGTAGTCAAAATTGTGTCTGCCTGATTCTTTTCCTCTCTCTCTTTTTAAGGGGTAGATGACAAATGAATCTGGCTCCAACCTCCAGTGAAAAAAATAAGCTCTATTATCTTCAGAAAAATAATTTCAAAGGACAAGTCAATAACAGCAGGATACACACAAAATAAAAATGTTGAAATCCTATTATTATTATTATTATTATCCTAATCATAATCATAATTATTGCTATTGTAAGTTTAGATGACTCAAATGTTATTATTTTCTTCTTGCATTACCAGCCAAGAAAACCACTGACAACCACATAAATCTCTGCAAATCTCAGCAGTTTTGATTCCCGCTTACGTTACTGGAACAGCTGCTGTGCTCACATAGTTGAGCAGGTCAGCTCTGCCTGTGGACTGGCCTACGCTGTGCTTTGTCTTCTTGAAAACTTCAACTTGATTTAGGAGCAGGATTCATGTACAGCCTACCCTGCAGAGCTAAACTAAGCTTATAGTATTAGGCCTGTTACTGTGTCAGAAGGGACTCAGTTACGTGCTCGTACCTTACGGTTTGTATAGCACAGAGCACTGGTTCATGTACAGGTAAGAGACTTGCTTAGGTGGTAGCTACCCTCAGTAAGTGTGCAAGGGAGATGTCTGTTCTACAGACACTCTTCTGCTCTTGCTCTCTCTAAGCTGTTTGTTTCCAACAGTACCAAAAAAAAAAAGGCAAGTCAAGGGGAAAGTCAGCTGAAACCAGAGTCTTGCCCATCTGTGAGTCAGAATCATTCACCCACCTTCTCACCACCGTGGTCACGGGCAGCACCGTCAGAGCTTAAAAGCACCTCTCCCAAAACATGAATAGACCTGTGCTGACCGTGAGCGGGCTGTCTTGGCTGCTGTGGTGTTTTGTGGGGAAGGAGTTGCTCTGCTCTCTTACCCCATCACAGATGATGAGCAATGCTGACGACCACTGGGAACTAGTGACATGAGAAAACAGCTATCGTAATTTGTATCACACTAAACAAACTGGGTGGCAGCGTCCCAAAACTGCTGCAATGAGTTAAATAAGTTTTTTTTAAAAATGCTTTTTTCCCATGAAGTAGCAAGGACCCATCTTTCACCAGCCCAGACGCTTCAGTATCCTAGCAGGAGCACATGAAACCATTCTGACTGAGAGGAAGCACTCAGTGCATTTTGGACTGTGTGAGTGCAGGTGTGAATGCCTACACAAAGTGAGGATTAACCACAATCCACTAGAGACTGTCATATTTAAAGAAGGAATTTACATTAACAATTTCAGTATGATTTCATGTTTGCTTCACGCACAATTTGACTGGATACACTGGTACATTTCTCCACATGTTAACACGCTTAAGCCGGGACAGCTTGAGTTGATTACAAACTGATTTATGCTGAACCACATAAAGACAGTCAGCTCTCCATGGAAAGCTTGGTGCACCCATTTGATCTTTCTTCAGTGTTTCTGTTGCTCCATAGAGAATTAATGCCCATTTATTTCTGTCCTTTTCTGCTTTCTCCCCTGTGTATTTGGTTATCTTTATAGCCACTAGTAAATATGGGAACAGCTCAAATTGTGTGAGATGCTATTGCACCTCCTCTTCTGATTGCATGGTTACTTGTGGAACAAGAGAACATCAAGTTACGAGTCCTGACCACTGGAAGTTGATTTAACAGAACTTAAAATTAAATTTGAATTAAAAATTCAAAACAAATCACCTTTTGCAATGCTGAAGATGCTGACCGCTTCAGAGAGATAACATCTGATTCAAGGGCTTGTTAATTGTAACTGATTTACTCCTGGACTAGAGTTTGAGCCCATGAATATTAAAAATTTCAATGCCAAACTTGTTTCCACCCAAGCTGATTTTCCCTTAACTTCAGTACAACAGGGAAAAGGAAAGCTAAACCCAAAATGGGTGAAGCATGGCAGCCAGGATACCTGTCAATTTTTCCAGAGGACTAAGCTGTGTCCTTTCTACGCTCTCACCCTGTCACTGCTTGGACTTTAACCATGGTTCTCCTCCTGGTGCCAGAGTTTGGACATGTCCTTTGAAGCAGTTCGTTTCCTTTCTGCAGACATTCAAAGAGGTCACTGTTGAGCAAGGCTTTCTACTCAAAGAGCTAATAGCAGACACCAAGGGGTGAATTCCATTTCGCCGGGTCCTGAGAGGGGTCTCTGGAGGAGGGAAGGAAGCAGCCTCAATAGCAGGATAGGGGAGGTGGCTCTGCAACCCGTTCACCTGTGTAAGCATTTAGTAGAGATTCATTTGAGCTGTGACAACATCAAACATGCCAACAGTGGATTAGTAGGCAGCTTCCTCCTTACCCTCCCTGTATATGCACATGTAATGGGTAATACAGCAGTGCAAAAGCCCTGCAATTGCCCTGATACCTTCCAAGGAATCTTTTGAAAGGGATATTCCAGTAAATTCCCACATTATCTGGCTACAGAAAAAGGACATTTGTGTATGCAGGCATTCTGGCAGGAGATACTTGCTTTGGGGCCAGATGTAATTCAAAGTTATTCTGAATATTACACTGCGGCAGCCTGGCCAAGCCCAGTAATGCTGATTATTAGGGCTTTCCTGGTTTTCCAGATGGAGTTGATTTCATTTGGTTCTCTCTTGTAATTAATAACTTGTCCCTTTTGTTCATTTTCGAATCTTTGTTTTATCTCTAGCGTTTTGTAGGATAGTTTCCAATCTACTTAATCCAAAGCTTGTCTCCTCTGTGCACGTAGCAGAACTCGTTCGGCCATACAGTTTAATGATGTACAGCTCAAATCTCTGCTGCACAGTCTCACATCCACTTCACATCAAGTTGGCATTTTTGGCGTCTGTATTTTATATATAAACTCACAAATCATACCATTTCTTACTAGAACCATGTCAATAATGCTTTTTTTAAAAATAAAACCCTAATCACTAGCAGACATATGGGATTTGTACGTTCTGTCCTTTAAACAAGTGCAGATTTAGCAAGGAGGGGGAGGGAAAAGGAAGAGCAGGAGAGCCACGTCCCCGTGCTGCCAACGCAATGCATGTTCCTGCAGCATCAGTGTTTGGATTAGGCCCATGGCCACCCTACTCAGGTTTCAAATCAAGAAAAAAATAGATGGAATTTAATTCCCCGCTGCCAGTTTTTAAACTAGACTTCTGCATACAGATGATTTCTTCATTTTTTTAAAATACTTCTCATATGAGCCTAGCTCTTTGCATTGAGAGCATGTTAGTGAAAGGGATATCAGATGCTAATAAATGATGAGTATTTAGTGTGTAGGCACATTACAGTGCGTGAAATGTGCTATAGGTGGCTAAATGCTAGCTGATTACGAACAGCGTTCCACACAACGGCGTGGATTAACCAGGCTGCCTTTTCTGTGCTTTTAACTCCTAACGCGTAGCAGCGTTCAGTCTGGGACTGGGGCTCCTAAGTACTTCCACAATTTAAATAACAAATATTAATCTACTAGAACACATAAACAAACAATGAGTTTGAAGTGTATAGAAGTAGGCTTGCACACAGTAGCTGTATCTTGGAGTCGGCCTTTACATCTGCGTGTCGGTGCACAGTCCCATGTCTCCCATTAAGGACGGGGAGGGATGGCAGTGGGTCCCTCTAAGCACTGGTCTGCACGGTTGAACCACTGAGCACTGGAAGCTGTACAGCAGAAAATCTGTGATATCACAGGTCTGACCCCAAAATTAGTGGGACGGTCACCTCTCTGGACTTCGTGCACCAAACATCGAGAAACCCAGGTATGTGGATTTCCGGGCTTACGCTGTTGTTCTCAGGGGAATGTGGATTGATGGTTGTTCTTTGTTTTCTTTTCTTTTGTCCTCCAGCTACTTGGAGTATTTCAGATTCCAGCTAGTAGATATTTTAAAGCCTTTTTTTCTTTATCCTTCATGCTGCACATTGAATGTGCTTCAAGCGAAGGAAAAGCTTCCTTTAAAATTAGCTGTAATTCAGTGCCTGTCTTTCTTTGGAACCACATTTGGGTTTTTTTGACAGATTAATGGCCAGAAGGTCACAACAGAGAGAAATATATATGACTGAATATTAACTTTTAATAGAGCACATTGAGCTCAGGAGACGATTAGAGCCCTCATGAAGCAAGAGCAACGCTAATCCTGTAAGGACTCCTAAAATCTTTTGTAAGCTGCATTTAATTAAAAGAAAATGAAATACGCAAGAGTTGATGCATGAGTTGTGCATTCGTGCATCCCACTCAATGAATGAATCATTTTCCTGCCTTCTTCTCTGACACAGAAATACCTTGCTATCCATTAAAGCTGCTTCAATATTTTTATGGTTCCAATGGACCACGTCACCACAAGGCACCCAGGACACGGTCACTGCAGGCCAGAGCTGGGCTGGTGCAACTATCAAGCTTCTGCAGTGGTTTGGGTAGAGGATGATGCCCACACAGGCTGTAAGAGGATGTAATTGCTTGAATCACTACTAAGGCAGACGTCACCCAAACTGTTGTTAAAGTCACAAAGTAGCTTCTTCTCTTTTTATGTTTCCATAGCTGCCATAACACATATATGGCATATGTGTATCTGGGGAAAATCAATCAACACAACTCTATCAACGGTTCCACTTCATCACGGGAGCAGCACGTGGCCTTCTCACACAGGCCCAGGCCCAGTTGCTACCCAGTCCTGTTACTGGCAGAGAGCCACAAGGGAGACAAGAAGCTTTAACTGAAAAGCTGAACGACAAGGCAGAGGGATATGAACTGACTGAAAGGCAGCGGGGTGCGGTGTCGCACGGGGATGCATTGTGGGATCAACCAGCCGCTGCTCGGGCACGAGCACGGACCCCTGCTCCTCCTGATTGCTCTGCAAAGGGCAGGATCCTGTTGCAGACCAGCAAAGCAGAGCAGCCCTGGAGGCACATGTGCCTCGTGCTCCAGTGCGCTGGGGACCTGTCAGCCTCGCTCACGTCCCTTCGAAGGACTGGGGACAGTGGTTGGATCCACAGCCTTCCCACTGGATTAACACAGAGATTTGCAACTCTGCCAGCACCATGCCCGTGCCTGTCAGGATCCATCAGACAGCCAAGCCTTAGCAGCTAATAGAATAATGGAGTGAAAAGAATAAAATTACTCCTTTCTGAAATAGCCAGAAGCACTCTTAGCTAACGCTGAACTGAGTTTATGATTTTACAGAAAGGAGGTTGCCCGACTGCTGGGCGCAAGGGAAGCACCCAGGCTGTAGCGGATGTTCCACAGCCACACAGGCAGAGCTGTTCCCATCCCAGCTGCCAAGCACTGAATGGGGTGAAAACAACTGGGATGGACTGGGAGCTCTGAAAGGGAAGAAGGATGGGAAGAGGGAAGTGACTGCTGTGGCTGGGATTTTTTGCTGCTGCCCCCTCAAAATGCCATTGTCAGCTGAAGGGCTTATGAATCAGGGAGTAAAGAGAAGATCGCTCAGGTTTTGTGCCTTCAGGGAATTTTTTTTTTACATATATTTTTTTAATACGTGTTGATCTAAGGTCGAAGTAACTCAGGACGAATGATTTCTATCACCTTTGCATCAGGACCAGCACGTCGCAGCCAGACAGACCCCGTGAGTCGGTCAGATCCTGACGTGATCCTCACATGTGTCCTCACGTGGCACAAGCAGACCCTCTGACAGCTGCATGCCCGTGCTCACAACACACGTGTGCAGCAATGTGACCACCCTCCAGGCATCAGGAGTCAGATGGGTCCATCGCGTGGTGGCCCTGGACAGGGCAGAGCGAACACGTGTCAGACCAGAACCGCATCAGGGAGCATGTTCCTGGGTCTGCTTGTCACCACCAGTTTGGTTACAAATCACTGCAGAATGAAAAACCAAATCCATAGCATCTAAAGTAAGGTTAGAAAGGTTGCAAGTCCACTCCCTCTTGAACTCATGCAAGTGATGGAAAGAAAGTACTGAGAGCCAGAAGCTGGTGTTTAACAATTTATTCTATGGGTCGGTGAGTGGGAAGGAGGGTGATGCCCGGTCTCAGCAGGCCATTGATAGCAGGGTGAAAGCTCGGCTAGAAGTAGTTGACGACTCTTCTGATGGACTGGACACTCGCGCTGCGCGCCTGCCATGCGTTGAAGCTGCTGAACTCGCCCCGTTCCACCACGTACATACGGCCTCGGTAGTTGGGCTCCTCGTACAGCACCCACCTGAGCAGAAAGGGAGGGTTAATGGGGTCCCAACAACGTGGTCACGTGAGGTGGCCTCATGCCCATGGTGAGTGGCTGCCTTTGGGGAAATCTTCACTGAGAACTATTGGGACCCAAGGGTCCCTCTGCTGTCCTGGTCCCATTCTGTGCACAGAAATCCCCCACTGGAGTTAACTGCTGGTGCTTCCCCTCATTTCCGGCGTAGCCTGGCGATTATCCACAGCCAGATTGGACCTTGCCTTCAGATGTTGGTTTGGGTTACACCAGTGATGAAGCCCTGGACCAACGGCTCCCCACTTCACATTGCTGTAGGAATGGATCTCTCTGAGCTTCACGATATGCATCAGAAACAATTTAATAGCATTTGATAGTGCTAGAGAAGGACATGAATCCCCTCAGCCCCTGGATAAACAAACCCATTTTGGACTGTAAGGAGAAATGTGCAATGCTTGAAGGATGCTTTACATCTCTGAACTGACTCATTAGCTATGATGGGAACCATATTTTATAATTTCTCTCTTTGCTAGTAATTCTCAATGTCCTCTCTTTATGCTTTCCAACAGAAAGCAGGATTTGGCTCTGTTACCTCTGCTATTTCTACGTCCAGCTTTAGCTACAACTTTCCTTTGGAATACAGTCAAATTAGATACAACACTCAACAACCCTGGTGACTTTGGCATGCCTGACTTATTCACCCAGCTTGGCTATATTTTTCTGCCTTGGCATGTATTTCTCCATTTAAAGGTCTGCAAATCAGAAGCAATTCTTTTGGCCAAGAGAGGCAAATTTTGCTGCTTTTCTCTCCCTTCATCCCTTCAGTAGATACTGTGCCATGACTTTAATGTGGCCGTCTTTCCTCTACTTAAATCTCCCATGCTTTTTAACCAAGTTTTGCCACTGCTCTGATAGGTTTACAGCCAGGTTTCCACCTTGTAATTGCTGAACTGCCTTGCTCTTCTCAAAGTTTTAAAGGATTTTATTAGGATCCCTGATGCTTGTCGCACCTATTGGCTTAGCAATGACTACAGAGCACAAATGCAATCTTCCAAATGGTTTGGTTTCTGTGATCTGTCTCTTGTTAGGAATCCAGCTGTGACATCAGGGTTGAGACCTACTGTATGTGGAATTTCTACAGAAAAGGTCCTTTAAGTGCTTGATGGGTCAAAGACTGCTGGGCCTCTAGGGTCAGACAGCAGCTGGTGAACTCAGATCAGTCTGACCCAGAGCAAAAAGCTGGAAAAAAGTTTATAAAACCACCCATCCGGAGGCATTATTTAAAAAACTCAAAACACACCCCCCTCAAAAAAAAACAAAACCCCAAAAGTTTAGGGTATTTAGTTGAGTCATCTTATAAATTCCTTGACTTATTTGGATTTATTCTGTGTTTTTTGAGAGGACACCATGTGGGATGGTGGGACACCTTCTACCATCTGCCTGTGCCCTGGTATGATCGGCACGTTGAGCACGCGCCCGCGTGGTGCCCCTCTCCACCTGCCCACGCTCGCACAACCCTTTTCTGCAGCATCACTGCAATGTGCTCAGCCAAGACATTTGGATCCCAAGCGTCTCCCGCAAACAAATAAGTTCATTCTTTGGCACTTTTTGCAGCCAGTTTATATCCGAACTGGAATTGCAAAGTCATCCTCAGACTTTTCCTTTGGAGCTCACTTTGCAGCATGTGGAGAAGGCTGCCCGCCACTCATGTGAATGAACGGGCAGGATGTCCTGAAGCCCTGTCACCCATTGCCCAGCAATTCAGCTTAAGAAGGATTTGTAAAATTATCCTCCTCAGCCTTGTTCGTAAGATATGCATGGCCTTCTTCCTTTTCTATCCCATCCCTTCACCTTATATGCCCCTCTCCATGTTTTTTTGGATGATCATCGGCCTCTTTCTCCATCAACTCACCATCCCTCCCCCAAGCACTCCTGAAAAGAGCTCCCAACTCTATTTTCTGCACCTTCCAGTCACTCCTTCTTGCTGAGAACACCTAACGGTATTGAAAACACTGCAGGGTGGTGGGACAGGCATGTTCACAGGGCATCACCAGGTCACCAGGATATAGTGGACCTTCCAGAGCCTACCCTAGGGCATCTTTCAAGAACTGGTGTACCCTGGGGACAAGTGCAGGGGGTAGAGCAGCCCCTCACAGCCACTGCCTTTCCCAAGACCTCTGTGTTTCTGTCCAGACACATGGCTGATGTGTCTGCACAGCTGCATGGAGGGAATGGGACAGAGCCTGGGGCTGACAGAAGCAGACTGCATGACCTGGTGTGGTGATAAAAGCCCACTGGCTTGTCCTTCTGCTTAAGGGAAGGCTGCAAAAAAAAAAAGAGAAATAAAAAGAATAGCAGAGAGACGGGAGTGAAGAGTATTGGCAGTGCAAGGTGATGACTGAAGGCTTGTATGGCTTACTTAGCTTTTCCTTTATTGCCTAAAATTTATGTTCTCTGAGACTGTCAGTGAGAGAGGAAATCAAATCCTTTAGGAGCCCAGAAAACAAAAAAAGGGTTGATCCTGTCCTCAAGCCCAGCATGGGAGAGCTGTTCTAGGCACATAGCTCGCAGCCCTCAGACATCTCAGTGCTGTGTTTCATTAGCACATAAACCCAGAGGACACGGGAATAAAACTCGCATGGAACCAGTGCAAGCCCTATCAGCCAAAACTGGCTTCTTGCACTAAAAAAAAAACTGGTAGGGGAGCACTGCAGCTTCAGCCTGAACTGAGTGAGATGCTTTCAGTAGGGCTCGAGGTCACTCGTTCTCTGTGAAGGACACAAGCAGTGCCATGAGCAGGTATCGCCTCTGCTGAGAAATACGTAACGTTTATTGAGCAGCAACGGTCGGGTACCTGTTCTGGCTGATATTGCTCAGCCTGACTGCAGAACACCTACTAAACACTCCTAAATGCTTCAGCAGAATAAATGATTGGTCTGGTCCCTTCAAGTTATGTCACTGTAGCGTAGAAAAGCCCTTTTGGGGGTATTCTCTCCCAGACTGTAAAAACAAATTCAGCTTTTTAAAGTTGTTATTTCTAAGCAATCATCTGTAGAAGTGGCTGAGGCACAAAGGAGGACAAAAAGCACATGTACTTCTCTAAAACTGGATGACACCATATGTGATACTGGAGCTGGCTCTGCCCGTGGGACTGCCAAAGCTGCTCGCCACACAAACCGCAACAGCTTCCGAGGAGGCGGCAACATCTTGAAACTGCTCCGAAATATCAAGCTTGTTTCCAGTGTAGCTTTAACAGGTTTATCATTACCCTTTCTGGCTGTAGGAACTAATAGCTGCCAATCCCAAAAGGGCAGTAGAGAAGGTGCCGGACACCCTCAGCCCCACCAGGAAGCAAGACAGATGTCACGTTGGGGCAAGTCAGGGGGAAAATTGCAGAGTGAGAGTTCAGCGCTACTGGGAGCAGTCAGGAAGCTCAGGAGGACCCTGCTTTATGTCTGTTTTGAGCATGCACAGGGTAAAAAAGCCCCACTTTCAGGCTGGGGATGTGCTGGAGACAACTTGTGACTGAAATTGTCCTCATCTCCACCAGCCGCATCTCCTCTGCTCCCCAAACAGTCAAGAATGGGTCCTGGAAAGGTTTGGCCCAGCTGAGCCCAGCACCAGCTACACCTGCAGCACTCTGGGCGCACCTGGGCTTACATGACGCATCCAAAGGAGGAAAGCGACATGTAGGGTCCCTTGCTCCTCCCTGGTCTCACCTCTTTGCTGCGGTATCTCCTCCTTCCCTCCCACCTCCTGCAGCCCAGGGCCAGCAGGTTCCTCTGGATCATCCTGCCTTTTAATGGCCTTTATGGACCCTCCCCATGCTATCAACAACCATCTTCTGGGCTCTGAATGCAATGCTACAAACTCAGAAAGCTTCCTCACCGCGCTCCTCTCAGTATTATATTTTTTCCTCTTTTTTTTATCGCTACTCGAAGCCTTTGAGAAGTCATGTAATGGTAACATAGATAGTCTGGGCTCCCATGCAAAGGAAAGCAAGTTTTGTGCCCCTTACATATTTTGCAAAGGAGGGGGGAAAATCCATCTGAAAAACTTAAGTGCTTGAAAGTTTCTGGGAAGCTTCCCAATTTCTCAAGCTCCAGGCTCTGCTACAGGGACACATGTGGTAAATAATTATCCCTAAAGCTTTTGCCAGAGTACTCATAGGCTCTTCCTTGGATTTATAACAAAGTGTTGGTACTCAAATGCCTGTTGCTTCAAATGCTCAGCGCTAACGGGGTCTCCGGTGGGCTCCAGCTACTTCTTCCCATCAAGAGCTGGTAGCTCCGCTCCTTTGTTTTAATGAACCTCCTCTGCCTGATCATAAGCCTGTTTTTTGGGAAGAGGAGAATCAGAAAGGGTCCCACAGGACACTCACTGTCAGGATATCACAGGCCTGGATGGCAACAACCTTTTTCCTATTCTGGGAAAAAAATACCGTTGGACAGAAAGGGTCCAACATCCCGTGCTGGATGCAGGTGAGATGCGTGATACCCAGGCCAGGGCAGATGGAAAAGAGCATTTCTGTGCTTAGTCCTCTGCAGGGGCTCCCCTCTGCCCTGTGCCTCACTCCAGCCCCTCTCTGCCTCGCTCTGGGAGGATTTGAGGGCATTTCCCACCTCCCAGCCCCCTTGCAGTGAAAATGCAATTGTCGGGCAGAGGGAAGTGGAGACACCTTGTTAAGAGCCCATTTCACAAGAAGAGAAAAATACCAAGGAAATGCAAATTGCCACCCAACAGCAAGAAAAAGGCAAAGCTGCTGTCCTGCTGAGGCTTTCAGCAGCATCTGCAGGAGCAGGAGGATGCACACCCATCGAGGTGGCTGTGCATCGCCTTCACAGTTGGCCCTGTCTTTCAGAGGCAGGATTTGATTTTAAGGTAATGTTGCTGTCTCACTTTTGCTGTCCAAGGAGGAGGTTTCTGGTGTTGCAGCGAGCCTTGGGGAAGCCGCTTGCAAAACAAAAGCCTTGACCTATGTCACCCAGAGCCATTCATCCACCCTCCCCAAAAGCTTCTGCATGTATTTTAAAGAGGTGTTTAGAAACATGCACAGAAACGTAATAAAAAAAAGAGAAAGAAAAAAGAAGCTGTTTCTAGGCTTTGCTTCCTACACCTTAAAAAGGTGTCTCAGAGCTCTTGCAGCTTGCACATAGCTCCCACCCTTCAAAAATCCTGTCACTCTGAAGCAGCTCTCAATGGGCAGGCACGAAATTCACCTTTAAGCCATAGGCTTAACTCACGTTTTTAGGCTTTGCCCAAGTGCCCCCAGTATTGACAGGCTTTTCCACAACAGGAGAAGTCTCTGCAGATACGTCAGTACCTGTGGTGCTGGGTACGAGTGGCTGCGTGCCGGGACACTTGTGGGTACTTACGCGCCGTCGCCGTACACTTTGAGGGCGTTGATGCAGGTCTTGTCCCATCCTTGTCCCTGCAGGAAGGAGCAATCTTCCGTCAGCTCCAGGCTGGGACCGCTAAAATGGCTCCCCTCAAATATTTCGATCCTGTAATGCTCGCCGTGCTGGGGACAAAGGGATTCAAGTCAAGCAAAAAAAAAAAAAAGCAAACAACAAACCAAATTGAAAGGCAGTAAATTATTTCCCCAGCTTTTATAAGGCAAAGAGGAAGATGGAAGGTTGCTTTGGAAGGGAATGTGAAAAGCCAGTCCAACACCACCACCGGTGCCAGCATGCACAGAGCACGCACAAACTCGTATCACTTCCCAGAAAACCAGGAAAGCAGCCAGAAAGCCCTCATCTCCCGGCTGCACCCCCCTACGGCTGCCATCCGTGCGCAAACGTGCTGCTGGTGGGGTGTGTTGTGCTCGGGCACACGTGGCCCCTCACCCATCTACAGATCCACCCCACCAGCCCACAAACCCTCCATCCTAAATACAGCATCACCTACAGCCCCGGCGCTCTGTGCGCTCACACAGCAAACAAGAAAAAAAACATGTATCCAGAGTGTGCACAGGTGTAAGACTGTTACCCTAAGCTAATGTATTTTGCCTCCAGTTCCACTACAGATGCGCATCCTGCTGGAAGGTGTTGTGCCTTTCTTTAAGGAAAAGAAATAAAGGGAAAAGAAAGGGAAACTTCTCCAGCATCACCATTGCTGTGTGAACCCTTGAGGGTGAGACAATAATTTCCTCTGGGGAGATTTTTGCAGCCTAAGGCATAAGTATATGGGATAGAGTGAGCTGAAAGGATAGTTTTAAGCCAATTTCAGAGAATACCTAAACGCATTTCTCAAACAAACAACGTCAACGCACAAGAAGGTCGGGCTGCGATGCCAAACCCCACGGCAGGCAGCCGCCAGCAGCAGCCGCACCAGATTCCACGCCTGAGCAAACATTCCTCCGGGAATCTGCACTGCAGAAATGCCTCGAAGCACTCACTGGCATCTCACAGGGAAAAGCATGGGCCAAGGAAGGAGGAGCACATCATCGCGCCAGCCGGGCTCCAGGGCCGGGGCAGAGCATCCCTCCGTGTAAGGACCACAGTGGTGCTTTGCGAAGGATGTTGTGAACCTGAAACAAACCCACTGCTGTGCCAAAAAGCAGCTTTGGGGCCCCTGAGAAACAGCTCCGAGTGGGTTCATCACTGCCCTGGGAGTCACGAGTGATGGGACAGTCGAATGGGAAGACCCAACCTACTTTTTAACTTTTCCAATTAAAACTTCATCTGGGCAGTCCTTTTAAAAGCTTTGTAAGGGGAGGGCTATCCAATATGGGGAAAAAAAAATAAATTGTTTTAGTTTAGGATTACTGGGAGGGTTTTGCAACAGCAGAGATTTCAGGTAAAATTTGCCAGGAGCAGTCCGGCTGCCCCATAGGTCGGTTCAGAGAGCCCTGGAGCTGCTCGCTCCCCCTCTGGCTGCGTGGGGAGACCAGGCTGCTGCGGCTCCAGTGTGCCTTGGGCAACGAACCTCCTTAATGTAAGTATTTCATAGCAAGTCACATTAAAAAGGAAAAGCATGTGACACCTCATCTGAAAAACCACGGGAAAATCTCGTCCCGTGAAAGCCGCTGCAGGAGGAAGGCGAGGGATCTTCCTCCTGCCTGGAAGGCACTGGGAAACCACAACTCGGCTTTGTGGCTCCACGTGGGGACAAATCTTCCCTGGGAGATTATGTCCTCCTGTGTAATTTCTAAAAAGAACGGATTTTAATTACGCTTTTTGACTGGGCTCACGCAAAATAAAGCCTGATGGCAGCTCTGTCCTAAGCGATGCTCCGGCCGGGCGAGCCAAGCACCGGCATCGCCCACTCACCATCCCGACGGGCCGGCAGGAGCCCAGGTGGTCGCTGCGGCCGTTCCAGTGGTAGAAGTCGGGGTACTCGCCGTGCTCCAGGACGTACTGCTGCCCTCGGAAGTCAGGGTGATCGAAGCAGACCCAAGCCCCGCTCTGGACGCAGATGGAGTTGACCCGGTTGAGGAAACCTCGGTCCTGGAAGCTGCCACAGCTGCCGCAGACCTCCAGCTTTCTGCCCGTGAAGCATTTGCCTTCGTAGAAAGTGATCTGGAGGGGAGGGAGGAGAACAGACCCGCGGTGAGGAGCAGGGGCACAGCTGGAACCCCATTTCTAGCAAATGGGAATTCTCTTGCAGATACATCATTTTAGGGTGAGGGGGTTTTTTTGGTTTGATTTTTTTTTTTTTTGCTGCTGCTTTCCAGCAAGAGGAGCAAGGCACCCTTGGCATTTTTTTCCTAAGAACCGTATTTGTTTTTCTGGGAACGCAGCGCATCCCGCACTTACGACACTTCTCGCCGCCTCACGATTGCTCACACATATTTCCAGCAGAAAAACAGGAAACTCAGCTCCTTCTGCCGCCCTCCTCCCCATCCCTGTTACCAAATTTGCTCCTGGCATCATCGCTCACGTCGTATCCTCTGGGACATTTCCCTAACCTACTCCTTCAACCCGGAGGATGTTCAGGCTCTCCAGCCCCAGGCTGAAAAAAGGGAAGAAGTTGGGTCGTTACTTACTTTTCCTGAGTATTGAGACATTTTCTGCTGGCTGCTATCCAAGACCAAAAGCGGGAGCCAAACCGAAACCGCGATGGACAGAAACGTTGGACACCCCGCTATATAGCAGCCGGCGGTGGGGGGGGAGACGGGGCTGGTGTCGCGAGGACTTTTTAACAAAGCAGCGGGAACCGGGGGCTTTACACTTTCCTGCTTCGTAGGCAGAACCGCCAGTAACGAGGCCTGCTGAGTCCGGGGTTTTGATTTCGGGCAGACGATCTGACAAAAGATTTGCTTGGCAGGGCTTTGGTTGATTAGCGGTGCACATTGACTGCTCCTTTTTGAAGGACTTCTTTTTTCCCCCTTTTTCCCCCCCCTATTTTTCCCCTTTTCCCCTTTTCCCCTCCTTTTCTCCTTTTACTTCCCTTCCCTCCCTTTTTTTCCTTTTTTCCTCTTTTCTTTTTTCTCTCCTTTTCCTCTTTTGTTCTCATATTTTAGAATAGCTAAGAAGTAAATAAGGAAACGGTAGCATCTCTAAGCATGGCACCTAATTTCTTTGCATGAGGTTCACTTCTTTTTACTGTTTTTTCCCAGCTTCTTGCCTATTGCAGTGTGGCAGCCAAAAGCGAGCATCCTTGGAAAACTCCTCACCAACCATACTTCGCACTCCATCCATCAAAGCAACGGTTTCTGGTTCAACCTTCAAACCTCTTTAAATGCCACCTCTGAAAGCCAAGGACCTAATCCTTTCCGAAGCACAAAGGTTGGGCTTGCAAACCCACCAATGTTATTTATGAGCATAGTTTTTATGAATGTTTTGATCTTTCAGCTCTGAAGCACCAAGACACAGCTATAAGTCAGGATCAGAGGAACTTTTAAAGCCATGCTGTTGACCGTAAAGTAATATTTCCCATATAGCTGCAAATACAGAATTAGGAGTCTGGCATCTCAAGTGTCAGCGTAAGGAAAAGCTGCTTCATATTCCCTTCTTTTGTGTTGCAAGAGCATCTAGAAATTTTAACTGTCTTATTCTCAGGACAAATAGCAAAGGAAAGCTCCAGCCCGTATTAATGAGCCAGGCTAGGAAGAGGTAAAGGCAAATTCATGGGGGTGGCCCATGCACCAGCCCTCAGAAATGGGCCAGGGCACCGTGTTAAGAGGAGATTTGTCTTTTCTGCTATTTGATAGCTCTATAAGAGATTTCACACCCAGTTCCTACTCAATGAATCCTGCTCTTCGTCACTCACGAGGCCCCCGTCACCTCCCACCTCGCCATGCGGACTGTCAGGCGCACGTTTCGAATCCGAAGCATCAGAACTCATTTCTCGGCAGGTCGCTGCCACCTGCACGTGTGCCAGCAGCCTCGCTCGGCAATCCCGCTCAGCTGCCATGGTTCACCGCTTCATTTCAAGATTAAAGACCGTTTGGGAGGAAAGGATGTCATTATTAAAGCTTAAACACACACCGTCTTTTCAATTAAGATGTCAAAGTTAGTAAGAGTGTGCATGCCTACACGTAGGCTGAGCTGGAAAACATCCCATTGACTGGGATGAGCAGGAGGAGGAAGGAGGCATATTGAGATTGGGGAAGAAACACATCCTTCAGCTGACGTAGGTAAACCTGCCCTGGCATCACAGAAACGCTGTTTACATTTATATTTTCTCATCTATTTAAAAAAAAAACACAAACAAAAAAACCTACTCAAATGCTCATTGGAATGCTGGTGTTATTTCTACGTGCTAAATTAGTCACCAGATGTTGTGAGAAAAGTAACAGCACATAGAAAGTGCCACTTGGAAGAGCAGCAGCCAGGGTGGGGGGCATTAGTAGCCTCCCCCAAATCCAGCCCTTCCCCATGACCTTGCACTTAGGGCCCTGGGAAAGAAGGAGGAGATGTGTCCCTCTTCTGAGTCATGGCTGGGAGCACCAGGGTGATGAGGTGGCACCATTGTTGGCGTTGGGAGCCACCTCTCCTGTCCCTTGGGGTCCTAACAGCTCACACACTCTTCACGTTGGCCATGAGTTGGTTGGTGTCTGGAGGGGAAGACCCACAGCATCCAGGACCAAGTGGCCCCAAAGTACCCAGTAAAGCAAATAGTTCCATAGGAGCCTGGTTTCCTCTGGCTCTATCTCACGGTGGGATTTTCCTGATTCTCCTAAGATGTGAGCTTTAATTAAATGTGCAGGAACATGATGGATTTGTGACTTGTGGCTGGCTGTTAGATTTGTTAGAAGTTGTTCATCAGGTTCAGACACTATTTTAGGAGAGATGGAAAGAGGGTGTGACAACCTTGTTCTCATTTCTTTAAGAAACCACATTAAAGACATGAAACAGCAAAGGACTCCTCTCTAGGAAAAAAAGAAAATGATGGGGAAAAAAAGAACATTGCAAAATGGCAAATCATAACTCCTGGACAAACCCCCTTAGTTCGCTGCCACGGGAAGAGAGAAAAGAGCAGCCTGAGGAGCCTGTGGCCACAAGCAGCCTTTCAGGCATGCAGTTCTGAGGCACACCTTGCCTTCTGCTTAAAGGGTGAAGCACTGGAAACATGAATTTTACAAGTTCAAGATTTTTTTTGTGCTTCTTGGCAGAGAAGGAGTAAGAAATCGGGCTTGATGTCAGCAGGGGTGGCTCTGGGCTGTGCTATCCCTGTCAGCCTTTGCTGCCACAAGGCTGAGGAGCAACGTGGTCAGAGACCATCTCCTCTGAGCCCAGGCCAGATCCAGGTAGGTGAGAAAACTGAAAACCTCAACCACCCAAGGTGGCCATGGTTGATTTCAATTATATCCCCAACAAAACTGGGGTGGGAAGGACTCGATGCCACAGGACACTGTTGGTGGCAACACCAGTCACAGACCCCGCCATGATAGAAACCAGAACTCAACCCTCCAGGACAAAAACGCACTGGATCCCACCTACACACAGGATCCAGGCACAGCTCTTGTTCTCTTACAAAGTGATTTCCATTACGTGCCAAGGGGCTGTGAGTGAGGCTGTGTCAGCGTAAACGAGCCCAGGCTGGGTGGTCTGCAAAACACAGCTGTGAGATGCCACCAACTCTTACCATGGGGTGCTACGTAGGATTTACGGGGGTGATTTTTCCATGCAGCTCAGCAGACACCGACCCTTGCACGTGTCTGGTCCAGCAATGTGCCTTGCAACGGTCTGCGGGGTTAGGTGGTGCTGGCAGAAGGATGCTGCCAAATGACATGAGTTACGTCAGGAGGACGCCAAACTCACTGCTCCTCTGACACAGAGGTTTCAAGAGAGCAGGGTGTGACTTCTGGAGGTGAATCTTTGGGAGTGACCTCACCTAACGCTAACAGGAATATTTCTTAGCAGAGGTTGAGCATGATTAGCATTCTGCTTAGAGGTACGTACTACAGTCAGTACAACCCCCCCACAAATTATAATTAAGTGAGCAACAGCCAAGGAGTTGCACCGTGTTCCCTGGAAGGGTCCTGCTTCAGCTCCTGCAGGAGCTTTCACAGTATTTGCAAAGCAGCGTAAGACCTGGCACAGAAAACAGTTGTATCTCAGTGCTTTCAAAACGCCATCTTGCTTTAAAAAGCTCACAGATTTCTTCATGTACCTCAGTGCGAGATCCTTCCAGCTCATTAGATATGGAACAACCACAGCTCCTTTCCATGGAAAAATTTTTTGGCTCGCTGCTGAAAAGGATGAGCACATCTTGTGGGCCACTTCAGAGCAGCAACAGACCTCAGAGTGAGAAACCACCCTTATGACTCAAGGGAGAATTTCTATATTAAATCCATGTTGCTTGATTAAGACCTAGTCCACCTCACACACCAGTTGCTAAAGCGCTGATTTCTGCTGGTGATTAACCCATTCCCAGTACTGGGTACACCATGTGCTGCCTCCCAGGGCTGCTGGGGAGGCTGGTTACACCAACTGCAGAATATCTGTGCAAACCATCCCAACCCACACCCTCGCTGGCAGAATCCATCATCTCTTGGCTGGAAATGGGAATCGGCAGCCAGGCAATGGTTTTGGGCTCAACACGTTGTCTTCGCTGTGGATGCAGCAAGACTAAGAGTCTCTGCAATATCGCCCTACCAAGGGTGGCCATCCCACGCCCTGACCCACTGCCCATCTCGTGCCATGCAACACCTTGCATCGGGTACAGGCTCCAAAAAACCTCCTTGTGCCTGAGCAAACCCTGCCACAGAACGACGGTTCAGATCTGGCCCAGTTCCCACTAGGAAAAATAGCTGCTCTCCTTGGAGTTGAGACCTGCTGGTCAGGTTTAGCCAAATATTTCTTAGTAGCATTACAGAGACGGATCTTGAAAAAAAATCTGCAAAAGCTCGTTTTCAGTAATATTCTGCCTAGGGATCAGTACTAGTGCATCTACTGAGATGGGACTTGAATTTCATTTTTGAAACCTCAGAAAGCCCAGAGTTTCAGGTGAAATCCTGTTTTCAACTTATTTCAGAAAGGAAACGAAACAGGACACCTAAGAAAAAGCTCGATGCTGAGGACATCCGTCACCCAGACCTAGTTTAGCATTTTCTGCTGTTCCCCGTAACAAGGTGAAGGCACCTGTGCAAAGGTCCTCACCCTCCTCCCCCGTGTCAAAGGAGTAATTTTGATCTTATTACATGAGATCATGTAGATTAGTCAGTATTAGCAAAATGCTCTGAAGATGAGCACTACTGATTACATAAGGACTAATTAGAACCTGTTGATTTCTCCTTCTCAGGAGGCTACAGCCCAGCAGTGCTCATTAGCAGGGTGAGCTCAGCAAGCCCAGGTGCATCGTCACTGCCCGCACCGCGGCCTCCGACATCTGCACCGAGCAGCGGCACAAATTCTTTGGCAACAGAGGCGTAAAATTACAAGTATCTTTTGAAGAAGGTGAGACCACAAAAATACATGACAGAGGTTACCCGTCTCATTTCAGGCTGCTGCCCATCTTGCACTTCGATGGAAACTTGCTGCCAGCTGGGATAGACCCAGCTGGACGTTTTTACTCACCTGTGCCAGAAACAAAGGTAACTGCAAAAGTTGCCCTTGATTGATTCCAGGGTGCAAGTCTGGACACTGAAACTTCTCGGTTCAAGGAAAACAGAAAATGGAAAGACTGAAGTCATACCCATCGCCTCCAACGCCGCAAGAACTCCCTCAGAAAAGCCCAATTTCAGTCCGTGTTTCTCTGCCCCTGCTTGAGAAACAACGTAAAGCTGCCTGGACCAGATGCTCCAGTACAGCTACTGCAGGCACAAGGGAGCAGTGAACCATTTCTTCAGTTTTTCTTCTGCTCCAGTGTGCATTCACCAGCCCTTTACAGAAGCTGGGAAGAAGCGTTAGGCAGAAGACTCCACAGACCCAAAGCAGAATATCTCCAAGCCTTGCCTGCTGTGGAGTTAATCAGGCAGGGATAAATCTTGCTATGCATAGAAACAAGAATAATAGGAAAAAGAAGGATCATGTATCCACTTTCTGCCTGCAGTCCGTCCTCTACTTGCTGAACTGCATCAGCCCCACAACTTTTCTTCATCATTTCCATCGAGGCAGGCTGACAGCTCGGTCTCCAGGGCTCAGAATACTGGGAGGTTTCCTGGTATTCACGCAGCAAAGCGAGGAGTTGAACAGAAGCATAAGCAAGGCAGGAGTCATTTCCAGAACAGCACGTTTTAAATCCACACAAGTCAATGGAAACTTAACTTGATTTCTGGTAGTTAAATTTTGCTCATTTCCTCAAAAGGAAAAGCATCTTTGCACTTTCACCTTTGCCAGTGATCTCCCCCTAAGAATAAGGCCGGGCCCTGTTAAGTGTGTATCAAGTTTTTTCTAGCCTGGGCCACAGAACTCACTTCCTTGGTGACTTACCCTGAAATTCATGCACCATTTATCACAGCCCTCCAGAAGCCTCTGAAGGATCAGGGCAGCTACCATACAAGGCTGCATAAATTAATCGACTCCAGGTAAGGAGCAGTTTGCTAGATACTGATCTCTTCTTTCTGTCCATAACACTGGGATCGCCCACCATCCCATTTTGGGGCTCTTACGGTGAAGAACCTAAGCCGTGACAGCCCCTAAGGCAGCACAAAGGAGCATGAGGCTGCTCCAGCCTCTATTAGACTCCAAATGCTAGAATGTTCCATCTTGAGAAGCCAGCTGAAATCTCTGTACAGCAAAGGACAAGTAGCCCTCTGACTAGTGATCACACTCGACTACGCTTTTCATCACAGGTGCAAGACTATTGCACGTGGCTGGTCTTTAGCTCTTAGTAGCAGAGAAAGGCTCGGATGAGGGGAACAGTTTACATTTCTTCATGGAGGAGCCAACAACAGGAGAAAGAAAACAACATACACTGACTAATTCAATTCTTCACCTATTATTAACTGCAAGAGCTGTTACACGCTTCTCAGCGCCAAGTACATCAAGTCTTGGAAGTTCCCGTTGCAAGCCACCCAGCGAACCTGCAGTTGCCCTCAAGCCCTGCCGAAAAGCCTCACCCCTGGAAGGCAGAGCCTTCACTATCCCAGGACTATCAAGCTACACATTTCCTTATCCATCCTCTTTAAAGCTTCAGCAGCTGGCACAGCTCAAGCACCAATGCACCAGTTACTTCAGGCTTTAGATTGATCACCAGTACACAAAGAATCATAGAATGGTCTGGGTTGGAAGGGACCGTAAAGATCATCCAGTTCCCCCCCCCTGCCATGGCAGGGACACCTCCCACTAGCCCAGGTTGCCCAAAGCCTCATCCAGCCTCGCCTTGAACACTTCCAGGGATGAGGCATCCACAGCTTCTCTGAGCACCCTGTGCCAGTGCTTCATAGCCCTCTCACAGAGTATGCGGCAACTATTTAACAATAAAAAAAAGAGTAGATGTGGTCATTGATGTTTCTGATATTCCAGAACTTCTCCCATGTGACACAGGCCGCATGACATTGTGCCCATAACAAAAAAAAAAAAAAAAAAAACAAAACAAAAAAAAGCCAGACTGGTCATGCAACAAGTCATCTATCACCTCCATGATCAGGCAATGAAGGATACTATCAAACAGATGCATTTTGCCCCTGTGTCCCACAGAACATCTTCTGAATCCTCGGCAACTTCGCAATCAGCCAAAACTACCCTCATTCCAGCGCTGCAGCTTCTTGTGAAGGAAAACTTCTGCTCAGCAAACAGCCTGGTTCTGAAATCAAAGCACGTGCTGGTTTCCCCAAACGAGCACTCCCACTTTGCTGAACCCCAGCGATCTATCGTGTCTGACAATCATCCAGCTACAGAACCTGCATTTGGCACAGGGTCTGAAAATCCAGGTAACAGAAATGAAGTTTCAGAAACTTTGGGAAACACCTTGAATGGAGGAAAAAAGGCAATTTTTTTTTTTTTGCTAGGAAGCTGGTTAATCTTATGGTGACCAAGGAAAGTAAGTTTTTCTACATATGCTGTTAACTGAGGGGTTTAGACTATTTTGTGTACAGTATGAGGGAACCAGTGTACACAAAACAAAGAGATGAGACATGCTGAATTTAGATCTTTTAGCACCGACCAGCAGAATTCAAAAGCTAATTCTGCCTGCAAAAAACATTGCAAGTTTCCCTTCCATTTTACTCTTGCCGGAAATTAAATTTTCAAATGAACACAAAAATGCAAGAGGAACACTTCATTTAATTAACTGCTCCCCAAATAAGCCTCGTTTGTTTTCATTGTTGTTTTCGGTTTTATTTTTAGCTACAAAGTAGGTCAACTGCACAGTTGGGTTTGTTTTTTTTTAAAATATCTAGTTGAAGTATTTTGTTTCCAGACCGAAGAGATTAGGGCTTGTTAAGCCTCTAGTCCAAAAGCCAAGTGAAAACTCCTGGTTCAGGGAAGCTGCCCAGAGCCGTGCCGGCACCCTGACGCTGCGAGCAGCCGAGGGCCAGCAGACCACTCACCTCTCTCTACTGGTGCTACGGAGATACAAAAGTAGCGAAACGCATGACAAACAGCCCACATCAATTTGTTCAGGACATGCAATTTATTTTAAATTATATTTTTGCTTTCTTAGCAAGTCTATGCTTGTGACCTGAATCAAATCTGCTCCACTTCGACAGCGTTCCTCGTTACAACTCCACGTGAACAGTCTGGGTACAGCGGCCCGTTACTCGGGACAGATTCACACACCCTTTACTCCACGATTCTTAAGTTACAGAGCAAAAATAGCGGGCGGGATGTCTGACTGAAAACCCAAGCTTTCCCTTCTAGATCACAGGTGTCACTTGTTTCTCCTTCCCACGAACAGGCACAAAGCACAGCTGAGCTGCTCGGCGAGCCTGGAGCTCCGGGAGCAAAATGGTCGAGATCACTCAGAAACAACTTCCCAAGCGCAACAGTCAAAGAAGCCACAGGTCTCACACCTCCTCTTAAGGTCACCAGGTGAAGAAAAAGAGAGTTTATACGGAATAATCAATCCTCCAAAAATATAAACAGAGCGTTTAAGGTTTGCAGCTATTTTATTTACAAGTATACATTTAACACAAAGAAACACTGATATCCAAGCCTAGTTAATAGTAGTGTAACAATATGCATCATTTTGATGATTATTCTAACCAACAAACTACACTGAAAAAATTAATGCCAGTAAAATTCTTGGTCATAATATTAAGAAATACAATATATAAATTGAAAATATGATTGCTTAAAATTTGAAAATGGAAGTGAAGCCATTTGCACAGGAGTCAGAGTTTAACATAATCTGAAGGGAAAGGCTCCAAACCAACTGTTTATCTTTCAGGTTAACAGAAGAAAAAAAAATAAAAATAAAAATAAAAAAAAAAGAAGCATAGTTTATCCTTAAAGGTAATGGGCAGTTTTGCTTCTTCAGGTAGAATGTATTCCCAGTGTTTTCAGGTTTTGCAGTGGAATTACATTACTGAGCATGAAGACTTCCCTTGTGAAGCTGCCCCATCGATTTTTTCTGCCTCCAATATTATCCTCTTAAAAACATCAACGGCAGTCTGCAAAGAGAGAGTACAGCGTTAGCATGCAGGGAAAAACTGCTCACTTACCACAAAATCACAGCAACACATGTGAGCAGTTTCACTGGCTTCACCAACAGATAAATGCAAGCCTAACACTTACTTCAAAATCAAAGAGGGAAAATACAGTCTTATCAGTTTTGAACACAACCTTCTGGAAGAAAAGTGCCAGCCCCTCTCCACAGCAATCCTCAATTATTTTCTCTGTCATGGCAGGGAGGGCGAGTTTAAGCTGAACCTTATTCACAACAGTACTAATAACTGTAATTCAGCTTTATTTTAAACACTAAGCTTGCACTGAGTGACTGACAGCATTGAAGATTTTGATGTTGTGCTGCTCTGAGGAATCAACCAAATAATTTCCTACGTAATCTTAAGATTCCAAGTAGTTAAAGAAGACAGAAGATTTTTCAGCTCTTAACAGTGACTCTGTACAACTCACTATGAGGGTTTCTTTAATATTCTTGATTTTCTCATGCTACCTGTACGTTAAGAGCAGTATCAGATGGTGCAAGAGCACATGGGGAAATCATGAGCCAAATTAGCCAGTGTCTGATATTAAGCAGTATCCTCCGATAAAGTCCTTCCAAGAGAAAGGGGTTTTATATTTTAAACGACTTGAACCACAGGACAGTCATCGCTACCAGCCAGGCTCCCACAAAGATCCTAGTTTACGGTACAGAGCAGACAGGATTGTACCGAGCCCCTCCACAAAATCATGCTGCAGATCCCCTCGCTCGGGCAGAGGGAAGGCAGCAAGCACTCTTGGAGTGGGAGTTGCTTCTATCAACTCTGCACGGTCTCCTCATTCCACACGGCGCATAAAGCAGTCTGGTGAAAAGGCTCTTCCTCCCACTGAAGCTCCAGAAGAAACGGAGAACACGGGCTGGGAAGGGCGGTACTTCCCCAGACACAGGCGTGCTATTGAGCACAGGTTAAAAATCTTGGGGTGGAAACACAATTTGGTTATCTGAAGCAGAGACATTAAAGATCTCGAACCACTTGAGTGATGCAGGAGATTTTACGGTGGAATTCTAGTTTTTCTGGGGTGTTTTGTTTGTTTGTTTTTAAGGATACTGAAAGATGGGGAGGGTAAGGTGCTTGGGACAACTTCACGAATGCTACTTGTAGTAAATACCTTACACTGTTATGATGTTATTTTCAGGATTCACTGAGTTTCAAGAGTTTCAAAATTGTACACTAGCCTCCTTCAGAATATACAGAAACACCAGCTACAACATGCAGCAGGGATTGCCTAGAAGTAATTTAAGAAGAATAAATCCATACTACGGTCAAAGACAACTCTAAAGTACTTCTCTATGATATTTTTGAGCTGCAGATTCACTGTACGATCAGGACTTCAGCACGTGAATCTTCAGTTTGGAAACAGTCTCCTGATCACCTCAGACAACTTTAACCTCCAGCCACCTGTTTCATAAATTCCAAGCATGCATGTGCTCCTTCAGAAGAAAAGTATATTCCTTATATAAAAGCAGCCATACTACGAAAGAGGATAAAAAGGGGGTTTTGTTGGTTTTAATCATCAGGCTGAAGAGCACTCTGTAATTTGCAACTATGTGTTTGGAACTGACAGATGTTTTTCTGCCACCAAAAGGTATAATTCTTAATTGGATCACTTCCAAATTAATCCCATTGACATGAAGTAGCCCTGAAATAATCTTAACAAGATGAGATTGAAGTTTAGTTTCCCATATTTATACAGTTTACACACAGTACTATCTCTGGAACTACTAAAAATACTTCATCAGTTGGATGTAAGATTATTCCTCCATGTAATGGAGTTTCCCTGCAATCTCAACAACATCTGACAGCAGAGCAGTAACAACACAACGTATTTCCTGGGCAATTAGACTCTAAAAGAACCGTGGTCAAGACTGCAGTTGCTATCAAACTAGTTTCACTAATTAAGAGTTTGCCTTAATCAAAATTTGGTGATATACCAACTTACAAATATACTGTACCAATGTTTCCTTACTTAAGAGCTGAAATTTTCAATGGTTTCATTTTCATGCACAAGTTTTTTATATCCCTGCTTCAAAGCACCCATTAAAAAGCCTCCACAACTTACTCTGTCAACCAAGAAGCTGTACATTCCCTGTCAAAGACCTGCTGTTCCAAGCACTAAGATGTAGGAGTTCACAGGGCTTGTTAATTAATTTTACAGAATGTATGTATTCACCGAGAAGGTTTAATCACTGTCCTACAGTTACCAACTAGGAATTTGTAATTCAGCCCAAATATGCTGAATTTCAGAATGAGCTTTTAAGCAACACAGGAAGCTGTGTTTTGTGACAAAGAATAAAGAACGCGGCCAGACTTTATGTGCATCTGTCTCCGTACGGCGCAGTTACAGGATGTGGGGCACACGTAGCCTCCAGAAAGCCATCTGCCTTGCTTCTACTCTTCTCCCCCGAGGCAGCAGAACAGATACGAGCCCAGGCAACACGTGCTGCCGAGGGAGCTCAGCACCGCGTGAGAGACACCAGGGGCTCAACCGCTGCTGCAGATGTGTCCCTTGGTGTGAGCAGCACGGGCAGCTCGGGAGGTGCAACTGCCTCTGCCCAAGCAGGGAATCGGGAACGCGCTGCCGGGAAGGTGCAAACACCCAAATTCAGCCCACAGCCGCTCGAGTCATCCCCCAGAACACCGTATTTTTCAACTAGGCAACTGTTTTATTATTTCAGAAACTCTCAACTGCTCCTACAATTAGTTTATTTTGGCACGGAACCAGGCCAAAGAACACCAGTCAGGAAAAGGAAGAGAAGTTTTCCTCCCTCTCCTTTATCAATTCAAACACACTCTCCCAGGTAAACATGTCAGATCCCTGGAGAGGGGCTAAGATATCAAACCACGCTGAAGCATTTGCTGAGCACTACATCTTCCGAGCTCAAAGACAATGGTGCTCTTGAAAAAGAAGCAATATCCAAGCAATTGCTTTTTAAGAAAGCTCCATTTTGTCAAGTAGATCTTTTTGCTACCTCCTTGCCCTTTCTAAAACAAGTTTATCTCATTAATTGTGCGTAACTGGATGAACCCAATTTGGCCACTTGTTACTCCCTAACTTCTTCCAGTAAAAGTTAGTTCCATGCTTCAACTGGGTTTACGATCAATTTGGATGCTGGTTGTGTTTCAAACAGTTCCCTCTTTATTGCACTAGGACTATACTATGGCTTAGGTGAAACAAAGCAGGAAATTCTACAAGAAAGAGTCAAAGCTCCTGAAGTCAGCCAAAGCAGTTTAACATAGCTGGTAATAATTATGCAGCCTGAGAAGATACGACAATGATAGCCCAGTGGTAACCTAAAAGAGGTCTTCTCCATTAAGTTTCATAACTGTCTTTTCAAAGCCCAGGGATATCCCTAGACGACTGATGTGCTGCTGAAACGCAGGTTCCTCCAAAAGTCCTACCAGGCTAAACAAGGTCACTCTTGTCTACAGGAGCCTCAAAGACATTTGAGGTGAGAGCTCTTGCCAGCCGTTACAATTTATCATCACTGTAGCTTTGATCTTTGCCTCTCTTGCTTTCCATTGAATCAAAGTCATGCCATTTCTGGAATGTGGTATTTTTTGATAACTCCTGGCAGAATAGGTCTAGTTTGCTGAAGGTACTCTAAAGAACTATTTTAGTTGCCCAACATATTGGGACTACACATCTAGAACTCTCAGAGATGCTCCAAAGAGGGTATTTTCTTTTGGCTGAAGCAGGAAGGTAGAACAGTCAATGCTCTCCTACACCCTTGCAGGGGGCACTGAGCCTTTGCTATCAGATTCTGTTGCAGGGAACATCTCTGGTTTCAGCAGTTCCTTGCAAACAGAGCTGCTACAAAGGACAGACCATATAGCCCATCGAGTTTGGCCTAACACCTGTAAGCCAGGAGACCTGCTCTCCTCGCTGCTGCAAAGAACATCACACACCAAGCCAACTTCAGACCAGCACACTAGAAATTGTCACACTTCTGCTCCACATCCACCAAACACAGATGGGGAGGTTTTAGAGAGAAAGGATTAAGAGTTTTCCCCAGTCAAGAAAGTCTGAGCTCTCTGCTGAAGTCTGTAAGCTCTAAATTTCCAGTCCAGTCCAGCTCATTCCTTTAAGCATCAAATTAGGTCTCTGTAAAGCAAAGAGAATCTGAAGCAGTTTTGGAAGCTTAAACTTAATCCTGACAGGTAGGTTACATCTGCAGTACTAAGTCAGTACAGGTGATGATTCAAACGAACCTCCAAGCAAAAAGTGCCAAGAGATCTTTTCCCAGTACAGTCAGCATATGCAAGGTGAACATGCAGTACCAGGAGAATGACAATGCACCTCACTACCAAGGTCAAAATAAACCCTTTTGCCCCCCAAACTAGAGACAGTTTAAGAGAAGACATCCTGTCTTGCTAGAGGTCTATATATCAGCTCTTTTGATCGGGTCAAATCAGGATTTGGAGGAGAAAACTTGTAGGAGGTCAGGAGGGCTCCTGGTCTAACTCGGGAAGGGACGCTACAATGCCTGGTGTCTCCTGCTCCCCCTGGGGCCTCACAGCTCTGGACTCCACACTTCGCGCTCAATCCATCACCTTTTCAGCATTGAGCATTTCTCCGCAACTGTTTGAGAAAAGTCTAAGGCAGCTGCTCCAGTTTTGGGCTTCCTCAGCGTTTTTTCCATACAACTCAAGGCTCCAAAGGAAGCAGCACGCCTGCGAGCTTGAACAACGGTCACATGCTGTGGGCACCCAACGCACAAGTGACATCCGATCTCCTAAACTGCTGAAGCTGCACAAATTTATCAAGTGTATTATGTAAGAGGCACAAAGGAGGAATTGCGTTCAAGCACCTGTTTCTATCAATCTGTGTCTAAATCCAGAATTTATAGCAACCTGTGATCATTATTTTGAAGGATCC
>NW_009719755.1:39129-58063 GCF_000703405.1 Apaloderma vittatum
CCTGCTGAAAGGAGGACCTGGTAAGAACACCTTTGACATCAAGAATAAACACAAATACTGACTTTTTGTGGGATTTGTTCAGGACCAAATATAATTTCAGATATATAAATGCCATTCCGATTTCCCTGAAGCTTGTTACACAAAATTCAGCTGGCAGCATAACTTAACACAGACACAGCAGTCAATGGGGCATCGGTAGTGCAGCAATTTAACGTGCAAGACATGGCAAGCATCATATAATGTTTGTATTTTCTTTGCATAAATACACTTAACCTTTTTTTTCTTGAACCAAGAATACAAACTTCAGAAAAGTCATCAGTAAAATATTTTGCTGGATATGAATTGCTATACTGCTACACATTGTAAACATATGTCAAAAGAAGAAGACTACAGTCAATAAGTTCTGGATGAGGCAAAGCTAAGTTGTTTAAAATTAAGGGGGGAAAAAAATCCCACAGTCAAACAGACGATTTTAACTGGTTTATTCTTTACACTGTCAGTTTAGTTTCCTTGGGTATGCATTTGAAGCTCTCCAGCCCTACAGAAAATACATTAAGTAATTTCATGCTTCCATCATGCCTAATTTTGACAAGGTTAATGGAAATCTTAGCCAAAACCAGAAGTACTGATAAATCAACTCCAAGTGCGCCATATCCGAAGGAAAAAAAAAAAAACTCCAAGATTTTCTCCCAGGGAAAATCTAGACTTACTCAACTAACTTGTAGAATTGCTGACTACAGATACCAGCCAAAAGCTATTTATTTTACCTTTGGGGACAGGGGAGAGGAAAAGGAAGGCTGCTTGAACGGGTCCTGACCTAGCTATAAGATTGCCTTTTTGATCGTACTGATGTTATCAAGGAGGCCAAGAATGTGACAGGCCAGGTTATATACGAGAAAATGCATTTCTTCTCATTTAGAACTAGCTTGACAATGTCCTTTTCACCCTATCATAGGTCTGTAATTTTCAAAAAGCAGAAGCTTTGATGCTGTTGAAACCTATAGAGAAAAAAAAAATGGGGGGGATGGAAGAGAAAAGAAAAAGAAAATAAAAAAAAAGACACCTCCCCTTCAATCTGCAGCAGTTATCCATTACTGCAGGCCCAAAGCAGGAGGCTCCTGTAACTCAGCTATGTAAGGTGTCAAATCAACTTTCAAGTATTAGTAACAGCCATGAGAATAAATTCAAATACCACAACATATTTAGGAGGAATTTTGGAGAAAGTTAGTTAGAACAACCAAGAAGACATTACTTAACATATAATTAAAAATTTTGTTTTTCGCGATAGGAAACCACCAGGTGTAAACGTGTGGGGGTTATATTGTGTCAGATTGCGCAACTTCACTCCAGCTTAATCACAGCATATTTGACAGCCTCTGCTGTATTCTAACATTCTTCTGTTTGCTCCCCCCTCCTCTGTGGACCCGTAAAATGATTATTCCCCACATTAGAGAGACCAAGCCCTGCCTGGCACCATAAAATATGTGGCTCATTCCCTTATGCCAACCCATTCCCCTGCAACCACAATGACCTCGTATTTAAGGTAACGAGAGCAAGTCACAGACCCTGGTGCCACCCACCACGTGGATTTGAGTTTTAGTTCGTCACTATGTGTTCTGTTATGTTCAGTGAAACTTAACTTTCAGTTCTTCACTTCCTCCTCCCATTTACAGGTCCACGGAAAAACCTGTCTACATAAACCTGAACACAGGCCAGCATTTCATTTCCAACCATCTACACACAGTATCTGCAGAGTGCATGCAAATATTTTACCTTCTTTTATTAAGTGAAACTATGGAGTCATTCCACGACCTATTCGAATAGAATTAATCTTAGATCCGTTACCTGATTTTCTTTAGCAGAAGATTCCAAGAAAGCTGCATTCCAGGATTCTGCTAAAGCTTTCCCTTCTTCATAGCTGATCACCCTGACCAAAGAGAAAGAAGTATGCTTCTTTATAACTTGAAAAGAATTGGAATTTGATATGTCAAGAAAGACCTTAAAATACTGAATCACATAAATGTACGTAACAGGAATGTTTTGTGAAATCCGATCCAGAGCATTTGCTTTTGGCTGCTGTCAAATACACCACTGGGCCAGGTAAAAATGCTACACGACCCGGAAGAGCAGTTGTCCCAAAGTATTGCTTTGTTTCCATAATATCATCTGGTATTTTAGTTTTGAAAAATACACTTCTGTTATTTGTTTGGAAAAAAAGCCCCACAAAGCGTTTAACGACCATCCCTGGAACCTTATGGAAAAAACATTACAACAAAAGTTCACGGCTGCCAGCATTCTGGACGCAATTCTCTTGCCAGTATCTTATTTTAACTTACAGTTTGATTTTAGTTACAGAAAGCCAAGAACAAAAGTAGCGCATGGAAAAAAAGAATGCCGGCTGCTGCCTTGCATTTCACACATCCTGGAGTTCACATACCGTTCCATATGCAGGTCTTTTTTATTTCCAACCAGCATAATGGGTATTCTGTGAAAGAAAGTTCAGAACTTCAGAACAGTTACAGTATACTGACCAAAGTACTAGTAACATGCCTGCAATGAAATGAGATGAAAGTGTCACTACTTACTGGACTTTTCCCACCATATCCAATAACTTGCCATGGATAACTTTTATCACTTCAAAACTGCAAAATAAAGGGATGAAGTCACACATGCACTCCAATGTTTATCCTTAATACCCAATACACAAGCAATTAAATGCATATGCAGGTTGCTGTGTTTAAAACTTACTCTATGTATAGTGGCAAAACTACAGAGACGCTGGAAGTCTTACTGATTTGTGTACAACTGACAAAATGGCCCCAGAAGCAGCAAAGACCAGCCCATGCCTACCACAACAGCCTCACCAGCTATGATATTTGCAGAAATAAATTGAGTAACATCCCCCAGGACTGATAAATCTAACACAGCATTGCTAAAAGCCCTTCCCCACCTCTCATCTGGTTTGTATCTGAAGGAAGAAATTTCACTGCTAGAGTCCGATAATCCTGGATGAGCATGTCAAATTAAAGCAGTGTCAAAGAAAAAGCCTTTAGTTAAGCACACCTGAAAGAATACATTATTGTCTAAGAACACTTAGTTCACATGGAATTCTTTAGTTTGATTTATGTGAAAGCCCAAAAGAAGCCTAAATTCTGATTTTATATGGAAAGTGAGTAAACTGATCTGGAAGATGATAGCGAAACAGTGGTTATTCAAATACCTGTCTGTTCACCTACCATGTGCATGACATTCGGATGATGGGACGTGAGCAGTACTGTGAGATATGAAGAATTCAAAAAACCTCCCTAAAAAAATCTTCTGCATTTGACATTCAGTACTTTTGAGAACAAGCTAAAAATGAGGTCGAAGAGTAGATGCTGTGCTCTAACTACATTATGAAACAAAAGCCAGCACACAAAGCGCACAATTCAGATGTGTTTTAAGAGAGGCACAGACTCAGAAAGAGACAACAAAAAAAGTGACCAAAACTCTTCCAAGTGCCAAGGTTGTGAGCTACAGGCAGTGTCTTGACTTGCACTGCATTTTAATTAGAACTGAAACTTTTAAAAATAGAGCAGAACTCAACACATTTTCAACTCGGGGCTCTCAAAGAACTGGTGTCTAAAAACACTACGCAAGACGTTTGAATCATTAAAACAACTCAATTCTGGAACAATAAATGCTACCATATTTAAGGTTTTTCTGTCAAGTAGGTCAATTTGTCTGACTTCAACAGTAATTTTTGAGAATGAGTAGAACATCGTATGTTTCCAAGTTCAGCAAACAGTTTTAGTATATCCTACCGAGGAGATCTTTGCAAACAAAAGTGTGACTTTGGCACAACTTATTATTACTAACTCAAGTAAAATACTACAGATTGCATAAAACCATGGAACCCGTCTAAGGACTTTACGGTTATAGAGAGCTTATGCTGAAAAGGTAGAGAAATTCTGGTCTTGAGAACTTCTCCTGGAATTCTTCTAAACTAAAAGGGTTAAATGGAACTTGGTTGTGACAAAGTTGAGAGGCATTGCTACACACGGAATGAGGTGATCCTGCAAACTGAAAAGAATAAAAATACTACCAAAAACACTGACTAAGAGAAAAACCCCTGCTACAGACCACAAAATTGTTTATCAGTGTGAAGCAACAGGAAAGATCTGGCGCACTAGCCACAGGATGACTGAATCACTAACACAGTACAACCACAGTTCCCCTTCTGCCCTGAGGCAGGGTGTCTCCATGGCCCAGCACCCCAGCAAGTCCTCACCAGGGTTCCAGTGCTGCAAAGTGTTCTCGTTTAACACGAGCTCTTCGTTTCCCAATTCTGTGTACCCGTCTCCTTGCCTAGGATAGCTCATGAGCTCCATTTTTAGTAAAAATACTATAAATAAACCACCCATCTTTGTTAACAGATCAAGGTGGAAACTACAAGAGAAGTGCTGTTTTAACTCAAACACAATTGCGACATAGAAACAAGTTGCTAAGAACTGCCAGGAATGAAATTAGTTTCTCTAGATCAATCCAATGTTCTAGAAAGCTTTTCAAGTTAATAAGGCTAGAAGAAGCAGGGACACACTTTAAGACAGACATCAACTGATTCAGGAAGAACATCATCATAACAAGTTGAGAAATGAGAGACTCGGAGGCAGCAAGAGGTCCTTTCCAGTTCTGTCAAGCAAGTGAGGTTGCAGCAAACACAGCAAACAGCTCAACGTGTGAAATGTAATAAAAAAAATTACTAGCTGTCAGATAAACGTGTTACAGAAAATCATGGAGGCTAGCAAGATACAAAATTGGAACTTAATTTAAGTTGAACAAGAGCAAAAGCCTTCCCATACCCTTGCTGCCCAGAGCCTGGGAATATGAAAAATGTAGGGCATTGGCTTTTAGCCAAGTCCCATTTAAACTTCCCACTGGAGGTTAGCAGGGAAGATGATAATTTTGCAAGCGTATTTCTACTAAGTTTGATGTCAAAGCTCTCACCTCTGCTGGATCAATACTCAGATCAATCTACACACTTTGACAGGAGTCAAGACAGATGGCGAGTGTAATCTGGGTGCCTGGGCGAGTTATCTGAACTACCAGATTATCATGGAATATCTTTCCTATTGCCTAAACACTGTCTTGGGACAGGACAAAAGGAACTGAGTACGACAGGATTGTTAATACCTTGAAATTCAAAAGAAGGAACTAAAAAAATTTGGCATAGATCGATCAAGGCTAAAACACTGATGAAAAGGTATCTACCTACACTCTTCACATATCTGGTTCTGTTAGTATTCTCACTGTAATTTAGTTTCTGTTTTAACTGACTGAACGCTATCACAGAAAACAGATTTTTCATTCATTCATCTGTGCTGCTAAACTCCAGATATCATGAGACAGCAACTGGAGTAGCTGAAAAACAACATGTCCTTTAGCTGTCAACCAGGGAACAGCTCAAGTTGCAGAACCCTCCAAACAGTCCACATTGATTTTAGTCAAAGACATTCTTGTCCTTGCAGTACCACTTATCAATGAACATTTTTGTATTCACTTTAGGAGAAGACTGTCTACTTAAGGCTGAGAATACTAACTCCTACTTCATACAAATTACTCAGCACCAACACTGAACCCAATGAAAAAAGAAAAAAATAGGTAGTTTAGTATCTCTAGACACCCATGAAAGCCTAACATCTGTTGCATTTCCTCCAGATCACGTGTGTTCGCACTTCACTACTTCAAACTAAAGATGAACACCAAGAATGAAGGACTGGGAAAATCTGTTCAATATTAAAGAAGCTGCAAGCACTAGAAGTTTATAACTAGACTGTTTCCTTTCTTTGAGAGCAAACGGGCAAATTGTTTTACCTGTATTTTATGATGGTCTACTAAAGTGCACTTGAGATGACCAGTTTTGTCCGATTCAGAAGAGAAGACATGGAACACTTTGGCACTTGTAAAAAGCTGATCAGCTTCCTTGCAAGTACAAGGGAAGCATCAGGTTTTTTCTACTTCATGACAGTGCAAGGTCCCAGGTCTTAACCATTTTACTCAAAAAAATTTAAGAAAATAGGATTATTTTGACTGAGGTAACAAAGATGCTGTACAATATTAGAAAATGTAAGATCTATTCAAGAATGACCAGTATTTCAACAGAGCAAGACGACCAGAGGAAGGGACAAAATAACAGAAGATGACAATAAGCCTTATGAAGGCTGAGATGTGTCTTGCAGGTAAATGACTCCAGCTATGAAGGACTCTGTCCTCAAGTCAGAATAGACAGCTAACAGCAAAGATAAAATAGATACTCTGAGAAAATTTTCAAGTAAGATTATTTGCTGCAGCACATCAAGAATAAGTCTACAGTCCATAAGTCATATATTGCTACCTATATGAAAATTTCTGATAGTAAACCAGAACAGTCCAAGACAAGAAGGCAAAGAAATCTCAGTATCGTAACAAGCTGCAAAGTTGAGGTACCAATCCAGCAACAAATCAGGTACTTCACATAAATGTACAGTGCCCTTTAGGTTTGTATTTAAGTCTACTTTTGTATTTGATGCCAGAGCAATGAACTCCACTTATTCATGAAATCCTTCCTTGTACTTTTACTTACACCTCAAAACAATGTAGTTCACCACTATCTCAATTCTCATGTGGTACCTTGCATGTTAGTCTGCAAAGTGTCTGTGACATTGGATCTGAGGGGAAATTTCTGAAAAAACATTAATTTTAATTTCCATTATACTTCTAAGGGAGAAGGAGATTAAATAAACTAAACATTTGTAAAGACAATACAGCAGAAGCAGGAGCTGACCCCAGAATATACCTGGTTAATATCTGAGCCATAAGAACACAACTGATTTTATTACCTTTTTATTGACGTGACTGAATAAACAAGAATGTAGCCATTGATGTCTATGGAGTACGTCTGAGGAAATATGGAGTATTCATCCTGTAGAAGGAATATTGCATTTAAAATTACTTATTGCCACAATTCAGAACTTGATGTTAGCAAATCACCATCAGATAAGTCGATCACATTTGTAAGACATAAGGTGTCGGCCCATTTGGTATAGGTAGCACTTGAAGAAATAATTTTTTTCATTATAATGTCAGATGTGGAATCTTTACTAAATTAAAAGGAAGTTGAGTCCATCAGTATACTCTAAAATTCAATCTACAGCTTTTTTGGTTTATTCCCTCTAAGACTGTGGATCAGCTAAAGCTATTTCCAATCCTCTTATCCTGCTTAATTACCAGTTTGTATTAGTACAAAACATCCACTCTGTCCTACCACTAATTAGCAATTACACCTCTTATCTCGCTGGTGATACATTTCAAATTCTTAATTTCAACAGCTGACGACAGGATCTAGTAGTTCACAATTTCAAGTGACACTGATCACATCTAAATTACCCAAGGGATCTGTTAGGAAGTGAATAACTGTGGCTTACTAACTAACTGAGGCTTATCAACTACAGATGCAAGAAATACAGCTATGAGATGCTTTATGACAATTAGAAGTTTAATATTATACAAGTGTTTAATTAAAACAAACAAACAAAAACCACCACCAGAAGCTTATCACTGAATTTTTTATTATTATTAGCAGAAAAGAGACTGACTAAATAGGTAAAGAAAAGACCGACAGATTGCAAGTAATGTGATACAAATACCATGAATCCCATTTTTAAAATCTAAATTGTTCTAGGAGATAGTCCCAGAAAACATTTCCATTTTTGACAAGAGCCATACTTCTTGATGCACGAGTTCTCAACTTTTTAAACTTACGCTTCTTCAGATGTTAATTTTAGCTTAAGATCACATAACCTCTCTGTACATTGCCATGATCGAACAGATGGAGCAGTGCGATCACGCAGCTTAAACCCAGGCAGCCAAAAGAAATCAAACTTCCTTAATGGGCTAATGAGGAAAAACCCTTTATAAATCAACTTCACAGATTCAGTCAAAAGAGTTTTAAAGACCAGCACTTGACCAAAGTTGCCCTTATTTGCCTTTATTGCTACACGCTGAGGGCAGCCCTCCGTCACCTTCCCTGAATGCCAAACCGTCACTTCAGTTGGCCGTGTAACCCCAAAGCCAGCACAGAAGGGATCTGGGCCAGCCTGCCTGTAAAACTGGTGGAAGTGCAACTCTGTAGCTGTTTGACTTTACCCAGAATTTCTCAGGATTGCCCCAGCTGGAATTTGGTGTTAGGTTAGGCAAGATTTCCTTTTACACTCCTCTTCCGTGCTCCCGTACCAAGACTCTTGCTGAAACGAACTACACAAATCCCAACAGATCACCACGAAAGGTAAAAAGGCACAGAAGAGAAGTACCCAGAAAAGTGCCGTTAGGGCAGGCTGAGGCTGATTGAGTTTCTCTCAATTGTTTCTAATTCATTACTTAATTTTTAGCTTGTTAGGAGAAGGAAGAAGAGCTGCCATGCTTCCTGGAACTTGTGGGTAAAAGAACTTTGCCAGGTGATAAAACAAAGCAGTTGTACCTTTGCAAGTCACAGACAAGTTTTTAAATATGTAACAAATCTACAACACAAACCTTGCTATGCTATGTACACACAAGGACTCCCTATGGATCATTAAGCAATGCAGACTTGAGAAAGAGGTTTGTCCAAGCCACCCTTTCCATAACCCAACATGATCTCTCCCCTCTAACCCTGTGAGTCAGAACTCAAAGTTCAAGTCATTTACAGGAAGAATGAATTCTGAAAATAACCACAGGCCAGGAGAGCTATTTTGATTCTACAATACTGTGTAACCGAAAACAAACCTAGGGAACAGAGATGGGTTACAGGTGAAGTTACACTGCCCTCCCAGAAAGCCACTTCCTCAAAGGCAAATTTTACTTTTATCACTACGCTACAACTGGAAATGCAAGGCAAGCACACATAATATTGGCACAAAGTAAAACCTAGGGATCTTGCTCTGCTGCCTGCTTCTCAGGCTGCCCATCTCTCCACCTCGCTCTCTCTGCAGAATATCGCCCATCAAACAACACTGCCACAGACCTGGCTGGCATTGTGCTTCCCCTCACTTGGGACATGTCGGACAGATTACAAGTAGATACAGAGTTGCTGATCAGCACCACAAGCTGACACCACGTAATAAAGCATGGTCGTTCTTAAGTCATGTAGCTCTCTTCAAAGAAAGCCATCAAACATACCTAGAAGATTATAACCCTTCTGAAAAGCCTCCCAGCTATGAGCAAGTGTCCTGCAGCTTTAAAGTCCTAAGCACTGGCAGCATATTTTATAACACTAACATTGTTCAGCACTACTTGTTGTTCGAAAAAAAACCCAAAGGCATCATTGGAAATCACCGAAGGTCAGACCATGCTAGCAATAAAAAGGTTAGGGTAAAGATACAGGGGTTTAACAGCCCCTGCTCTGCTTTTTTTCCTAATAGAGTCTTTGAAAAGACAGAGCACTCCTATGTGTGGAACGTGCAGTGTAGGTCCAGTCAAGCAGCACTAGATAATGAACACCTGCGCTTTATGAAGCTACTGAGCACGCCACGGGACACGCGTGCACAGTGTCCTCCTGTGCTCTCTGTCATTACGTGAAGGCTTGGAAGCACGCATGAACCACCACGTAAAAATGTAAACAAACTGCAGTAGTTTATTGGCAGCCCAGTAAGTACTACCTCTAAGTATTTCTGTCTACTCCTCATGACTATTTCATGGATATAAGTCATGGTGGTGTAGCTGGAGCACACAAATACGAGTAAGTCATGAAAAACTTCTCTGTAGTTTACTGAAGTGACATTTTCCATTTAAAGCAAAGCTGCTAGCTTAGTCTGTAAATATCAAGCAACCTACTTAAAAACTTTTGGTACATCGAAGTTAAGGCAGTTCCTTCTTCACTTTTTGACATACATTCAATAGACGAGGCGGGGAAAACAAAAATCAAACCAAAGCCTTTACACAAATACTACAGAAACATTGCTCTTTTAGAGACTAAACAAGGAAGAATCATTGAAGTTAACCTTCACCTTTGATGCATGGTTGCTACTAAGCCAGCCCTATAGGAATATGAATATCTGTTGCCCGAACTCTGTAGGAAGATTCAAGGAAAGATAGATAACTTACTTGGCCAGCAGTGTCAACCAGCTGAAGATGATATTCTTGGCCATTTACTGTGATCAGTTTTGTAAAAGCTAGAACAAATAAGAAATAGGTAAGTAAGTGAGAATTATACACAAAGAAGGGATCAGAAGTCACTCATTTTTGCCAAGGCACTAAGAAAAAGAACTTTAGCTACACACTTTAAAGTAGCAGTAAAAGGCTACATCAGGTGGCTGTACTTTTAACTAGTGTATTGCAGATAAGGAGACATAAATTTACTGTAAAATCTAAAATTTCAGAAGATTCTCACACTGGATGCAGCAGTTTCTCCTTTACTTACTTAGAAGGAAAGAGCAGAAAGGGCTTTTACATACATTTCTAAGAGACTTCCAGGTAACCCTAATTTGTGGTAACGTAAGACACTTAAATATAGTTAGGATCAAAGCAAAATTTGAACTTATTATAGGATATTTTCCAAGCACTTTAGCAAGTTCAATTTCCTAAATGTAAACACCACGAACATAAATGATATGGATTAAAAGTAATATATATAAAAAAAAAATCTTCAGGGGCCAAACCACACAGAGCCTAGCATATGAATGTACTAAACCTAAATAACAAGAATTCAGCTAAAGGTTGATCATGTTGCTTTCACATTTGCCATAGCTACCAGGCTATCTAGTCCTTAGTCAGGAAGTACATTCAGTCCCTAAAAGTCAGGAGAATTGCTTCTCTTCCTCGGATTCATGAAATGCCAATGCACCATGAGCTGAGGAATCTTACTCAGTGTTTGCATTATGCAACTGCAAAAGCAAACAGTGTCAGGGCTCTTGAAGAAATAATGTACTCCCAAGCACTACATGTACTAACCAGAACACGCAAACCTGGCTTCAGAATTTCACTTTGGCTTTAGTCTTGCACTCAGTTACTGGACAGGATTGATCTATTGAGTAGAATTTGTGTTGTCCTCTGATTGAAGTGGTTTTCCCAAATACTAACAGTCCCAAGAAGCTTCATCTTTCATCAGAACAATGTGCAGGGAAACAGCCAATACTGCAGTGACCTGTTCATCACACTTTAAGTTGTCCAACAGCTTCCTGAAGCCGCAAAGTTGAATGTTCTTGATGCCACTGTGCCTATGCCTTCTTGGTTTTGTAGTGGGTCTCCCAGAAGCTGAAGTTTGCCAGTCTTCCTCCTCCCTGCCAATGCTTGTTGCCCTGTCAAGTTTCCACAATGCGAGTATTCTCTTAAGTGGGCTGAAATATCTGAAACTGGAGGTTTCAACCTACCCACTAAATCCAAGTGCCCTTTTTTAAAAAAAGCAGCAATTCAAACAGCAAAGCCAAGCTAACGCAGAGTGTCTAAATACACAGTGTAAAGTGTACCTACGTTTTCCATTACAAAACCAACAAGTGCTATTTGAAATGGAGAATTAGCTCCTGCCTTACCCTCTCTATCCCCTAAGAAAGCTGCTTGAGCACACATGCAGGCGAGCTGTCACTGTGTGGACGCTGCTGTCATCGCTGCACAATGTTTTAGGTAGGAAACAAGAACCCACAACAGCTCTTTGCCTTTGATGAATGCTGTGGTGGGGACAGAAGCAACCATTTGTTTGAATAGCTGTTAACATGCAGTGTTGCTATACACAACAACTCTGCTTCAAATCAGAGGTAAACCAGACTCATCTGAGACACACTCTGTTAACAGGTATATTAAAAGTAACAGTCTCTCTAGGCTCTTGACACTTCACATCCACATCAAAGCACTCTGCAATCGAAGTAGCTTCAGGAGCTTCATGAAGTTAATATTTAAAAAGGGACAGAGAGAGATGGCAGCTTTTTGAGACTATACTGGAAGCCTAGAATAGATCCAGCAAAGACATGAGCATCATCATTATCAATACTGGAAGCAGAGTGACAGAGCCAGGGGAAGGAGGAGTGGAGGAGTCACCACAGACTGGGTGAGGAGGACTGTTAGCTCAGTGCAGAGGCTTGTAGCAGTGGGAACAGCCCACTGCAGGAACACAAATCTGCTTTGATGCAGTCATAATTAATGACTCCCATTTCTTTGCTGAAGCTTTCAAAAAATAGTCCTGGCAAGAACTTTCATCTTGGGAAAAATCTGCAACTGTATTAAATGTGATTAGTGAACCACAGATCTGCTTGGTCCAGACAAGTCTCCAATTCCATCACCTACCATCCTGGGACACACTGCCTTCAGCAAAAAACAATTATGGCACAGTATGGCTCTTCTTGGTATGCCAAGGACAGATTTCAGCAGACCTGAACAATCCCTGCAGCCATCATGTGAGCGTCTACAAAGAGCTGCTCATCACCTGAAGCCAATTTTAGTTCCATGAAGCACACAGATCTCAGAACAGGGTATGCTTTTACCTTGCAAGACATAGCTCGAGTGTAGCTACAACAGAGCAAGCGGCAACCCCCACGTTCACGTACAATTGATTGTTCCTGGTTCTGATGCATCGCTGAAAATCGAAGAATTTGGTGCTACAGTGAACAGCACAGCCCCAAAGAGATACAGCCAACAGCTGCATTGCAAAGAAACTAAAGGCACTTTGGCATCAGAGAAAGTTCTGGTAAGATTATGTGCAGAGCATAGACCTGAACACTGCTACAGCTCAGCAGAAGTGTTACTTAAGCAGCAACTCCATCAAATGCTTATCATCGTTACCCTAAGATCAAGAATATTTCAATTAGACTAACAGGAATGAAGTGATTTGCATATGCAACAGCTGCTGTGAAAACACATCATTATGACAAACAAACAAAAAAAATCAGTCCCAGGATACAAATGCAGGCTTTTAGATCAACAGCACCAAAGAGTAAAGGTACGAGAGAGGTATAACATTATTCCCACAGAGCTACTGGCTAGCAGCTAAATACAACCACCTTGTAAGGATTCCTTGGTTACTACCTCCTGCATCCCCTTTTACTTGTCTTCATTCCAAAGCCTGTCACTGATCTGCCAGGATAGCTTTTGCAACGCCAAGATACGTGATGCAACCAAGCTATTTTTAGTAGTTCTCAGAAACCTTATTTCCACCCTTTGAGAAGGCTGCTCATCAGCAACTCCTGGGAAGAAGCGTACTTTACCCTTCCAGTGCACTTGCCATGATGTGGATCGAAAAAGTTTAGCCTTAAAGATGCTTCTAGCAGACCAATCTCAATTTATAGGTGTGCCCTCCAGGACTACTAGGGCTACTCCAGCCCCCTCTCCCTTTTCTCTATTATGTTTCTACTCACAACTGCATTAAAAAACATGGGATGGAGGTAGCAAACCCTTGGGGAAAGACTCTTCCTTTACTTAGGGCACTACTGAGACTGTTTGGGGAGAGAAGAAGACCACAGAGCTAAAGCATCATGCTAGAAGCTTCCCCAAAACTGCAAGAAAAAGCAGAAAAGCAGCCAGGCAGGCCTGAGAGGAGCTGGAGAAAACATTTTTGAGACTCAGGCAGTCAAGTCAGCTTTCCTGCCACACAAAAATCACTGAATTAACAATAGCCAAAGATGTCCCTGCAAAGATGGCAGTGGGGACTGATGTGTAGATCTTCTGTATCTGTTCTTTATGACCTTTTTGTTTTGAGTTCCAAATTCTAGTTTTTATTCCAGTAAATTTTTCAAGTTTTAAATTGTTCTGGCCTTAGCATATCTGAGGTAATTGGCCTTTGGGGGCCCATCCAGCTCAGTGTCCACACAAACTCCCTCCACACACTCCTGCACTGCAGGAATCTTCCTTCTCTTTCCAGCACTCCCACAAGTAATCGTTACATTAATTTCTCAACCTAGCTATCTCAGGAATAGCCACCCAACATAGTATCATTCCTGTCGGGACATTCAGAAAGGGAGAATCTATTTTGCTAAGCAGTTAACCTCCGCTGAATGCACAAAAAGCTACTCATTACTCTTCCTGATACACAAGTTTAGTAAAAGCAACTTAACCAACATGCTTGTTAACTTTACCTTTTCTGGCTCTAATGTAATAAAAGCAAAGGAAAATGTAGAAGTGACACAATCACAGAATGTCAGGGGTTGGAAGGGACCTCTAGAGACCATCTAGTCCAGCCCCCCTGCCAGAGCAGGATCCCCTACAGCAGGTCACACAGGAACGTGTCCAGGCGGGTTTGAAAGTCTCCAGAGAAGGAGACTCCACACCCTCCCTGGGCAGCCTGTGCCAGGGCTCTGTCACCCTCACAGTGACGTTGACTTTAACCAACACTAAGTGAGATCTGATGCATCTTATTTCACTCTACCATTTCCAAAGGTACAGATTCTCACTGAAAAAATGAAACTAATACAATATTAATTAGAGACTATTCCTTATTAGTTTTACATGCTGTGCAACTTGTTCCTCTAAGAGCCTAACTATAACTCACCTTCTACAAAATTTAGCTTTACACTCTTTTTTTGGTGCAATTTTATGCTTTGAAGCCAAAAATTATAAAGATTGAGCTACCAGCAGTACTGCACCTTTCCACCCTTTCATCAGTGCCAACAGAATACTGTAACAAATTCGCACTAAACAATCTTCAGGAGACAAAACAGAAATCACAGAGGCCACGCGATTCTTTAGCCTGTATGTTTTTCATTCTCAAGTTTTGTGACACTAAAGTAGACTCAATCACTAGATGAAACAGAAAACCATTTACAACCTCTAATACAGCACTTCACAAAATTGTAACATTCTCCAATACCACCCCTAGTGCAGGAACCTGGACTTCTCAACCCCTTCTGCTGGCATCATGGACCAGATCTGAAATCACAAGCTGGGAAAACAAAGTGTTGTTTACGTACTTTGTGCCTTATGGTTCTGCACAGAAACAGGAACATAAAGCTGGCAGTGCAAGAAGACTAGATTGATTAAAGATTTATATTTAGAAAAAACATTTAAAAAAGATTAACAACTTAAGTCAAAAGAATGATTTTATACTAATCTCACCAAAACTAGATTTTTTTAAAAAAAATAAACAAAAATCAAACAAAAAATCCCCTTCCATATATTTTAAATTTTAGTGTTAAATTTCAGTGAGTTATCCCATTTTTCACAGAAGCACTTCTAAAACATTCTTACTATCAGCCTTCTGGGGTTTAAAGATGGGACAGACTTCCTACTGTTTTGAATCTCAGGGCACATCTTTTACTTTTTCTACCCTTACTTCCTAGTAACATGTTCTCACACAAGAAGGGTCCTTCAGTTCTCTACCTTTCAGAAAGCAAATCCGTCCAGCCACGCTGCAGATCACAAGACTTGCACCAAATGAATAACGTTGTTTGTTTTCCGAACAAATAAGAAATCAAGTGAAAAGTTAAGCCTTTTCAAGATGCCCTCACCCAACACACTTTTCATGGCCATGACATGCTCCATATTTAGAATTCAGATCAAGGAAGCAGCACAAACTATGAGAGTCCGTAAGAGCAGAATTCATCAAGAGTATTTTCACGGTTAGGAAACGCTACCAGAGTGAGACATACAACTACAGAGTTACTAAAAGCAGTTACAGACAATAGGTTTCTGTGGATGACAAGAGCTTGTAAAGAATGCAACAAATCAAACTTGTACCAAGGTGTTAAAAAGCCTAAAACAAGAAGGAGGCTCATTATTTTGAAGAGACCTTGGCCCTATGTCTCTGGAGCTTTATTCATTCCCATATACCTGCATAAAAAATATTAAATAATTTGCATTTATATACCATCATGAAAAATAACCTGTCCCAAATGACATGAAGATTTAAAATAGAGAAACTTAATCCCCAATATTTTGTTAGCAGCTCCAATTCAAAACAAATCTTATTTCTAGTTCTAACAAAGTAAAAAGGGATGGCGGAAACTTAGTATTAATGACATCTGTATAAGGACCAACAGATCATTCAGGTCAAGGGGCAAGAGCAAATTCAGAGCTTCTCAAAAAGCAGCATTTGAATTTTAGTTCTAAGCAGTAAAATAACACTGTGTAAAATATCCTGATAGCTACTGATTTGTAATTATTTCCATATATATTCAAAAGAAATCTTGTTCTGCTGATTACTTCATTCAAACTCCCAGGCAGGCTCAACACCCCGCAGTACAAGCCTGAAACAGTAAAAGTGCATGCTACCACTGCATTTCAAAAATCATTAAAATACAAGAACTCCAGGGTAATGATAATGAAATTGGAGTTTTTATGTGGCACACGATTGAAGTGAGCCAATCCAGTTAAGTTACTCAGCCTAGCACTGCAGCTGCTCAGGCACTTTATAGCCACTGCCAGCTCAGGAAAAGGCGGCTGGATTGTAACAAATACCTGGTAACTCGCCTCTGAAGTGATCTGTTGCTCTTGGCAGCATTTTTAGGATTACCATCTTTACTCACCCACTATGCTTGCTACTCACAAAGGCATTAATATTAAAAAAAAATGCTAAGAGAAAAAAGGCAGCTGAGAAGTCAGTTACCCAGTATTTACAGCAAGTAGATTGGGTACTGGGCTTGTTATCAAGGAGCTGGAAATAAGAGATTTTGATGGCCACAGCATGTCTACCTTCTCAGGCAGCCAATTACTCCTCACTTTGTCCTGGCTTTGCATTCATCTGGATATAACGATCAAGTGAAACACGTGAGTCTTCGGAATACTTGTATATGGTGGTGCGTTTTCATAAAGGTATAACATACCTAATTTGAGGTGTCCCAACTATATTAGAGGAAGCAGATGTTCAACAACATAAATATAGGACAAGAAGTAGTATTTTAGCCAAATTGATTAGGTTTTCCTTCATTTACTGTTAAAAAGACAGTTAGCTCTTCAGAGAAATACGCACACAGTGATTTCCACACTGCGATACTGTAAGCTTGGCAAGCACTGGTTTAAAAGAGCAATAAAACTTAACAGTTCATTAATGAGCTTTAATGCTAACAGGTAAATGCCCACCGAAGTAAAACATAACCCCAATGGCTTCTGATGAAAGCTATGTAAAAAAGAGCAGCTTGTCAGTTATTTACTTACTGTTCTCTATGGTTGGATCATATGAATCAACAAACTGCCCTTCCACAAACTGAATCGTCAGTGAAGATTTTCCTGTAAAGCAAGAAAACGACAATCTGTATTGAAACAAGTCTTCAGGCTGTTATCACTTTATACCTACTAACAGACACACTGTTTTTATAAGAGCCACTAAAAATTGTCTATGATCCATTTAAACTATCTATACATGACAACCGACCTATTTTTAAACTAAGTGCCTATTCCCAGTAACTGGGTCTCCTGAACGAATCATAAAAAAAAAGCACAAACGCTATTTGGTATGTGTTCTGCTTTTGTTTTAACACACCATAATTTAAGTGTCTCCTCCAGTTTAAACAAATCTAGAAGTAGCACTGTCCAATCCTCATAAAACTAGATTTAACAAATTCCTATACTTGGAAGGTTTTTCTGTTGAGAAGCAAAGAAAACTAGAAGGAATTTTCAGTGATTGTACAGAAAACTAGGAACTTGGATAGAATTAGTCAAATTCGGTTTGACGAGGAGATTGGATGCATTTCCCATGACAGAAGGATAACCTCAAAATTCTTGGGATTACTATACTCACCTATTTATCCTCTTAATGCCACACTACAACAGACCAGTGGATGCTGTATCTTAAGCACAATGATTAAAGGGGCACCACTGGACTTTCTTGGAAAAAAAAAAGTTATCTGCAAAAGCAGCAGTTAATTTAACGCTCCAAATTTCAGTTATGCTGATTTGCTCATACACCTCCCCCTCAACAAAGAGTACTGGAAAATGTTGCACTTGGTAGTAGCTTGAAAAAAAAGAAATCAAACACCTAATTTAGTCTTGAAAGATTTTGTGAGATGATAAAAGCAAATCATATACATTGACCATAAAAAGCACCTTTAAAGCGCTGCAACTCAAGACTTTCAAAGCATGACTGAAGTCTTAATACAACTTTCATTACAGCACATCTCCTACATTTGTGAAACTACCAGATCCTATTACATTATGTTTACTGGACAAATACACTCTTATAAAAGTTGCCAAGTGCATTAGCCAGTTTTGGACAGGAGTGTATTCTTCATGCTCCTTTATACTCTTCTCATCAGCAAGAAACACAAATGAAATACAACCTCAAGTAAAAATCTAGACTCAAGAACATCCTACTCAGCAGAAACCTTACAATGACATCGTAAGAAACCAATATACTGTGGGTGAACTACATAGTAAAACTATTTTCAAGAATTAATTGCTTTGGATAAAGATTGCCCACTTGCCGCGTTCAGACCAGGCTATGTTTATGCTTTGCTGCAGAAAAAGTTCCTTGCTCAGCATTTCTTCAGGAGATACTAAAAAAACAGTTTTCCACTTCCAACCACCTCCATTCTTCCTTCATCATACAAGGCTCTTGATGTGTTCACATTTGACTTTTATTTTTATCAGCATACTTAGCTTGTCATTTTGTTAAAGACATTCTAAAATTTGCAAGTCAAAATACAAGCATGAAAGTGATGCAAGAGAAGATTGGCTTAATATCTGTAGCTACACATGCGGTCAATTCCCTTACTAACTGCAACATTTCCAGGATTTACTTCTCCAGGAGGAAGAAAGAAAACATTACACAAGTATCATCATCTGGGGATTTTCCAACAGCCATAACCATCATCAACTCATTGCTTGGTATATTTTAACATCACTGCGCAGCTCTGCTGTGCTTACCCCCCCTTTGCTGTCTCCAATCAATCACACCAGTTTATTCAAGATACAATGCTAAAAAACCAGACGTGGCACAAAAAGACCAAGCAGCACACAAGCTTTTAAGGAACAGGTTTTTCTCAAATCAAGTTCTTGGATACCATTTTTGATACATCCTAACAGTACA
>NW_009719756.1:0-8853 GCF_000703405.1 Apaloderma vittatum
CACCTTGTTATAGAATGAGATTAGATTGGACTTATCCAGTAGGCTGGATACGGAAACTTCCTACACAAACCATCTGCACAATGGAGCACAGAAAGGTGCCAGAGATACAAAGCTAGAGGTGGCTTTCAGCAGATGCACCTGTAAGACTGAACATTTTTCCCCTCAACTTATTTGTACCTCATTCCTCAGCTTTGTATGCAGAATCCTCTCAAGTTCAGATCTTGTAATCAATACACAGATGAATACCCTGCAAATCTCCGTGTCTATATATGAAGTGATTAAACCTGGCCAGGATTTTTCAACAAAAGACTTATGATGGGAAAATTCTGAGTGAATAGCCAGATTTCCCAAAGAAAAATGTATGTTTCAACAGGGTTGTCAGGAAATTTTCTCAGGACAAGGTTGGAGGGGAAAGAAGAAAACAAAAAATTTTCTTCATCACCACAATATTTCCTCTCTCCCTTGAAAATAACCATGAAAAGTAACCTTGAAAATAAATTGATTTACAAGCTAAGTCAGGATGTATGGAGGTGCATGCAGAGCACAGGACACACATCTCAAGATTCCACCACTCCAGATGCTGCTTATCCTGTGACTAAGGAGCAGCCGAGTGGTGTGGTTTCTTCTGTAACAGCAGTAGCTTCAGTTGTTTTATAGTGAAATTGTACTGACTTTTTTTTTTTCTTTCTTTTAAGCCAGACCCTTTGTCACCACTTTCCATTTCCCTCTCCTGCCTTTTTTCTTTGTTTGGGGTATTTTGGTTTTTGAGGTCCTGCTGGTGTGATCTGCTGGCCTGTTTCTCTACCCACGGAAGGCTAAAAATGCTGCTCAGCACGGGGGTGGACTTCATGGCCTTTTGTGCTTTTTTTGGTTTGTCTGACTTGTGGGAGGAAGCTAGAGATAGCCCACATGTGAACATCCTCATTTATGTATATCTCAATGTGATTTTTCCACAACTGCTGCTTTTAAGGTCCATCTCGAAAAATAAAAAGAAGGTGGTGACTTGCACAGAAAGTATCTGCCCACCTATTAATACATGCCTGTCAGCTTGCAGTATTCTCCTCCTGACACTTCTGAATTGCCTGCTACACAATCCCCTTTTCTGCTCAAAGACTTCCCCCCTTCTTAGACTAAGAAGTAAAAATCTAGCTCTAGCACTTGTAACTGCACCTTTTAACAAGTTGTGGTAAGAAAGCTGGAGACAGCGGAGCCTGTTTTCCCTGTGGAAACTTGCATCTTCTACTCTCAGTATCACAAAGCCTTGCCCTGGTGTTACCTACCACCTCACCCTTACACAAGACCCCATTTCTTATACCTAAAACCTTAAACTTCATGCCTCCTCCCTCCCACTGCCTGTAGACCCCGGCAAGGCAAGGAACAGCAGAAACTTGTCCAAAGTGTGTCAAACCCAGCCACCAGTTCCATAGAGCCAAATCATAACTAGGCTTCATTGCCATGAGAAACAAGTTTGATAATTCATTAATCTCACTCTTCATAAACGACAGATCATCCAGGAACAGAACTGGCTTCACTTCCCTTTACCCGGTTGGACACAGCGGCAGGCATGGGCAGAGCCACCAGTTTTCAGGGCTCTGCCTCAGTGACCCAAATCTCTCAAGCAGGGGCACAAAAGTAAAATAAACAAAAACTTCACCAAGGTTTAAAGGGACAAAAAGAACGGCAGTTTGCAGGAAAGTGGGCTCAGACAAGACTGTCAAAAGTGTTTAAAATAATTAAAACTTACCTTAGTAACCAGCAGGGGACAGCAAGGCTTTATACATACACAGAAATTTATCTGCTTTTCTGCTCTGATAAGACTGTTCAGTCTTTGGATCCCATTGGGCAAAGGCTTTCAAAAAGGAAGAGTTGAGTGCTCCAATTCAGCCAGAACTGTAGGATAATAAGAGTAAAGACCTCAAGTACCAATCTCAAGACTCAGATTAAAAGTACAACCACCGTCACCCTGTTTTACTTACCAATATGCAGAAAGAAATTTAAATTTTAAAATAAAGACCTTCAGTGCAATTTTACATGCTGAAGGGGATACTACTTGCCCGTAGTTGCTAGTTCAGAAGGGCAGAGATTTGGCAAATTCCATGTCATAGCTGACAACCCTATATCTTCAATATTGCAGGGCACCTACGGTGACAGCATACACCTATATTTAACTGACTCACACTTTCTGGTTCTTTGGATGGGGAAGATGTTTTAATATGTGAGTGATCATTTGGGATCATAGCTGCCATTCCATGATTTCATATTCCAGAAGATTTGATGACACTTTTATCACCAAGGAATGACAACATTTATGCAGTTCCCCGTCACAAACTAATGAAAGCCTGCACTGCCTATGTATCTTAAAAGTCAGGACAAGAGATTCTGTTGTTTAAACGACTAGATAAAATTAAGAGTGTGTTCTTCTCAACTTTGACATATGAGAAAAAGTGTCCTTTTTGAATGAGGATCAGTAAGACGTTTTCAGTTTCTTAAAAATGTTTTTGAAAACCATGTGCTACCCTGCAAAATCTCCAAATACAAAAAAAATGGGATCATCTCTAAATACCTATCAATGTATGCATGTGCTGTGGATAATTAAACTGCTGTTTCCTTTGAAAAGAAGTTTGCAGAATTAAAAAAGGAAAACTATTTCTACTCTTCAGCTCTTCATGTACAAAACTGCATTCTTTCTAATCAAGCACTGTTCACACATCATTCATAGTAAGTTGATATCAGACCAACAGACAATAACCCAAAAATCTATATTTATTAAAAATATTTATTATATGCACACATATGCATATTTACTGCCTTCCAAATATGATTAGGAAGTTAATAGTTGTATTTTGATCATTCATACAGAGAAGTATTAATATCCCTTCTTATAAACTGGACCATAAATAAGACCCCATACTTAATTTTGATTTCCATATTTTAAAACTGCCATTTCCACATTTTAAGGGCTTATAGAAAGAGCCAGGGTTGAAGTCCAGCGATCTCCTTACCAGTAAAAGAATACAGAAACTCCTTCTGTTTAATTTGTTAAGGAATAAGTCAACAAATAACTTGTTGTTCACATATATCACAGTCTATAAAGTAAACAAAAATACAAAAGCAAGACAAATTCACATTAAAATAAGACATTATTTAAGGACAACACCCTGTTAAGACACGTTAGATTTATACTGAGACTTTAAATCAAACTGGATCACATTCTAAACATTGTTTCACCTGTGCACAAATTTAAAGGCTTTATTTTGCAGCAGGTCGAATTAGGTCATCAAGGTCTTTTGGAGGTTTAAAATCTCTGAATCCATCTCATGAATTTTCCATCTCATGAAGTGTTTTTTAAGCCCTTTATAATCACATTACCTCTGTGATCTGACATCTAGAATTATGATAGGGCCTACTATAAACTTCATAACTGCTCACATGGGCTTCAGAATCAGCAGTCAGTTGTTTCACTGCTATTCATGAGGTATTTGAAACTGTAGGATTGTGCCCCTTATGTCTTTTTCCATCAATACATCTTTTTTAACACAAATATTAAAATGTAAGTGGTATACAGACATTAATGAAATAATGCTCAAAAAGAAAACACAGAACACCCTGGCTGTTGGACAATTATTCTATGATGCACACTGGTTGTTATTAATGGCTTGAAACAGTCTTCATCTTCTGGCAGTTGTATTGTTTCATTGGCAACAGGATTTGCAAAAACTTGAAAATCATATCACTTATTAGTGAACTTGATTAAGGAGCATTCCTGGAACCACCTTTTTGTGCATACCAGTGAAGTTAGTTGAAGGTCTGAGGCCTGAACAACCACAGAAACATAACTAAGAATATTATTAATGTATTTTGTTTGTTGGAGACTTTATCTTCCCCTTATTATGTGAGGTGAAATTAAACTATGAGTTCAATATAGAACCATGTAAAGACAACCAGGTTATGGTGCTTTCAGTATGGGAGGAAATGCATACACATAGTTTTAAGTTTACCTCCAGTCATAGTTCTGTTGACCAGGACAGTTTTGTCCACATTATGTCCAACTAAAAAAAAATTCACCAATAATGACTGTTTGACATTTTCTTTAAGCTTTTATGTAGTCTTGTCCAAGGTAAAAGCTAGTAAACTTCATTGTATCTGTAGACATATTAGTAAGACTAAATCCCATATCAGTTCAGTATACTGACCATCTTTTCTGCTTTCTTGGCCATTTGTGTTACAAAAGGTAAGTGCTCCCAGGTACTTCTGCAAGTCTACATGTAAGGAAATGCTTTACACCCTTCCCTACATACCAGAGAGGTTTGGTACACAGCACATATCCTATTGAGAGAGAAAGGAGAGAAAATCCAAGGCCTTTGTGACTCGGTGAAAATCTTTTTTTTTAACCTTTCAGTACTTCTGTGGGAAGACATGAGAAACTTAGGAGGAAGGCATTAACTTTCAAGTCCAAGAACTGACAGTGCAATATTTAGCATTCCTCATTTCTTGTTCTCTCGAAGTTATTGATTTATATGGAGATTTAAAATGTATCTATAGGTCTTAATTCTTTTATAGTCTTATATAAATATTCCCCAAGAGATCTCACTTTTTCAGCCAAAAAAAAAAGTGTAGATGGAAGTAGATGAGGTTCTGTAGAGGGAAGCCTTAATGGGACACTGGCAAACATTTGGTATCGAGGCATAGGCTGGACTTGATGATCTCAGAAGTCGTTTCCAGCCTCAATAATTCTGTGATTTGCTTCATTTAGTGACAGGAGTATCCCTTTAGCCTTTGTCTTCAGATATTCTTTGATTTTCATGAACTGTTTTTATCAAAATATTTCATTTAACCAAAACTTTCCTCTCATTGACGTGCTGTTGTGTTATAGGGATTTCATGAATTTTTGCAAATTTTAGCCTGGTAAAAACGCAAAACAAAACAAAAACCCCAAATATTCTCACCTTCCCCATGCTCTAAAGAGACACAAGCTACATCTCACTGCACAACAGTCACATACAAATAATTTCAAATTGGAATTACAAAAGTAAAAATTGAATGGTTAAGTTTTATTGTATATACAAGCTTTTGTGTTCATGTTTCACAATTACATGATTGAGCCTCGGTTTATAATAATAAAACCACAATGAATGTATTTTAAAGAAATGTCATATTGAAAATATTTCTTTCAATGTTAGGCTTAACATCTATCTTGTCCTTAGATCTAAATGCTAGAATAACTGAGATAGAAATTAGTTTGATCAGGTCTTTAATATATGTTAGAGTATTATTTCTCAGGATTAACTGTTGTAATATTTGTTAAAGTCAGTCAGGGAATAGTATTATCATTAAAAACTGAATTATATATACTGAAAATATACTCTGTAATTGCCTTCATATCTAGCATGAACTACAACTTAACACACTATAAACAAACAGAAGAATATTTTTCTTTTTAGAAAATGATGTATATCATAGTTGAAAAAAATAGTACCGAGGATGTAATGAAGAACTATTAAATACGTTGATTTATTCATATGAGGAGACAGTGCGTAAGACCAGATTTGGGTCTGTCTGGCAAGAGCATGCGGTTATGTGGGACGTATGTCTCGAACGCAGTTTTTCAGACTACTTGTCTCCAGTTTCCTTTTTTATGTTTGGTCTCCTCTGTAGTGTGGTTCTGGGTGGAAGTCTTTTGCTTCCGTTTTAAACGACTGACTAATCAGTCGGGCCTCGTGTTACTGATTTCACTCGATATTTGTAACCTTATGGTGAGATTTTGAAAAAAACTGTGTAGGTAGAAGACATTCAGGATGTATCTGACACTTTATTTTAATGATGGGACTTTTTAAGAGTACGGGAGAAGCATAGTCTCCCTCCCTTCACCTTCTAAGCGACACAGTAGAGTGTAAACAAGGAAAGCAGTAGATGTAGTTGTCATATATAGCTAAAGCTATAGAAAATGAAACAAGGAAGAAAAAATTATTTTTTTTAATTATCTAAGGAGCAACAAAGCAAAGAGAAAACATATTTTAAAAGTTGCCCCCCAAAAGAAAGGTAAATCACTGTTAACTGTGATGCAAGGCCAGTCTTTCTGAAGCTGCCAAAAATAAAAAAAAAACCCCAAAACCAAAACTGTGTGCTTTGGCTATTCATACTCCGAGCAAACCACTTAGAAAAATCCAGTCAATGCCAGATCAGGTACCTTCAACAGCTTCATAAAACTTATCAAATCACTTCAGTTCCGCATTAGATTGGACTAAGAACTTTTTGAGTTCAACTTTCCTGTCTCAGGCCGGACATACCTAAACTGAAAAAAACTGCCCTGTAAACACTAGCTCTCAGCTCAGGGCGGTGTGAAATGCAGAAATCCTAACATCCTGATAATAAAACTCAAAATTGGCCTTTACTCACATTAAACTATGCCAAGGTTCATTTTATATTTTCTCCTCAACAAGTTTATTTTTGGATCTGTGTTTTTCTACTACATACAGCACAGTCACTAATTCCAATACAAATCCTTTCTTTTGACTTCCATTCTTGTCACTTAGTTTACTAGTGGCCAAAACAGGAGTAAGTTCTTTCTACATTCTCATTTATGTATATGAATGATTGCAAGTTCTGCCTTCCTTGGAAGGACTTACCAGACCTGGGGTCTATGATTCCATTGCCTCACTATGCCCTAGACTGAAGGTGGGAAGAAAGGTTTCTCTGCGGTTCATGGAAGAGGCGCTCAACGATAGTATAAGGGGGAGCATAGCACTGGATCCTTCAGTGTCTAAAGCAAATTATTAAAGAAATTAAAGAAATTTAAAAGATTTCTCCCCTTTAAGTGAATAAAGTGACAGCCCATGCTCACACCCTGCGACTCTAAATTTAACTTTTCTTGATTATAAAATTACCAGTCTTTCTTTCAAACCTATGTTAAAAATAACAAGTTTGGCAGGTTTTTTTTTTTTTTCTCTCTGCTCTGGAAAGCTTATTTTACAATCTCAGTAGGAAGGACGGGAGTGAAATGGAGTAAGAAGGGACTACTCCTTCCCTCATTTACAGGTGTTAAAAAAAAAAAATAGTTGATTCAATTTAGTTGCCCACATGTAGTGATATAATGCTATTTGATACCTCCTCATGTATCACCCGGTCTTCATTCATCACCTCAGAAGACCACAGTGCTCTCACAGGTCCTGTGTCATACTTGCCAGTTCGTACTTGCCTAGACTTTCCACATCCCCTGCTACGTTTCATACAGGAGTAGGTACCTATGCCAGGGAGACTGACATGAACCCTGAGAGACTAGCTTTTGCTCTAACTCACCCAGAAAATCCATGGCAGTCCCAGACATTAGAGTCAGTTCGTTTAAATATCATCCCATAATCACAAGACCCCTGATATTGCTGGCAATAGAACTTATTTAAGCAGATCACCACTTCTTGGTGGTGGGAAACTGCCCTCTTTTAATGCATCCTTTAACACTAAAAACCTCATGCTCTATCTTCCAATCACTTTGACATGACTTCTCAGCTATTTTTGTCCCTAATGTTTCATCTACTTCCTTCTCCTGCTCTGTCACGTACTGTTCTTGCTGCTGTAGCAGTAAATACTGCTGATATGTGACCACCGTACAGATAAGGGCCCATTGAAGCACTAAGCTGCATATCTAGCCAACCGAATATTCTAGTACCAGATGTGCAGCATGAGCTTCAGAAGTGAAATTGTGCCTAGTTGGTACAATGAAAGTTCATCTATAGCACAATAGTTATGAGCCAGATAAAAACCAGTCTGAATTTAAAATACAGAAGATCAAATTCCTCTAATTTCTTCTGAGGAGGCAAGCTGATCTGCTTTCCTCTTTTCATGTTTCCACAAGGCTGTATTTTTACCAATTCCAAATGTCTTTAGTCTGCTTTAGTATTTAGTCAGGCGCATGGCTGCATCTAGTGAACTGACAGGAGACTGAACTGAATGGGTTGTAGAATACTACTGGTTGGTGCCTTCTGTGAGTTAAAGGAAAAGCAACAGGAACAACAGACAACTCTTTGTGACGAAGCAAAATAAAAGGAGAAATATAAAGAGGGAATAAAATTCACTTGTTAAGAGAGCATGTTACCAGACTTCAGAGGCTATTCCATGCTAAAAAGTGCCAGTTAGGATCAAAGGACAAGTAAGATCCTTCAATACTTGTGCTCAAAACTGGAAGTAGATGAAGTCAAATATCACATGATGTTGTTTTGCAAGGGTTAGCAAGTGTCTGTCTGTAGGTTTCCATAAGTAGGCTCATGTAATTTTCCTTAATTGTGCTAATGTTTAATGCTGAAATAATTTCCAAAGAGTCAACATTTTTCAAAGCATTTGACAAAAATGTCTTTGAAAGCAGGGTGGGATCTAAAAGCAGCCTCATGTATGACAATGGGATTCACAAAGTCTAGCTAATTTGAGGCTACTACTATATGCACAATCTACAACTCTGTGCAAAAAATCTTCACTTTTGGATACTTGCTTCTTCGCAAAACTTCAACTATTATGATTTAAGAAGAAACTCAATCAAAAAGCTAACCAGTTCATCTTTTGCATGTCCAAGGCCCAAAGAATGCAGCAGCAGCATCTAGCAGTTTGGTTTTTAGAGTTGTTTTTTGTTTGTTTCTTCCAACCTCTAGCAGTCACCCTATGAGTGTCTCACATTAAAACATGAACAGTTGTTCCAGGAATTTGCAAACTACCTTTTGGCATTGCAAATGTAGACTGCTGTGTTTTGGGAATTAAGATCAATATGCCCCAGAACACAATGTCCAAAGCTCTCTGCTATGGTTCCCTTAATATTCCCCTTAAGTTCTACTCAAGAATAAAAAAGATTTTTTTTTCTCTCTCTTTCCC
>NW_009719756.1:8884-22215 GCF_000703405.1 Apaloderma vittatum
ATACATCTCTATAAATCATTGTCAAGAGTCACCCAGAGGTCTATGTCAAATAAATTACATGAATTGTTTATGGCTCCAGCAGGAGGTGTGTGCAAATAGGAGAACCTATGCCTGAGAAGGGGGATGTGTGCTTGTAATGCACATGTCTGCATTGTTAAGGGAATTAAGAATAAATAAATAAATAAATAGGTATGTAGTGACCCTGAAGTGAGAGGCCGCTGAGCTGGATCTTTAATAATGAAACCAAAAATTTGTCTCAACTTAAAAATGACATTGAGAGAGTTTTTTTCATTAATACAGATGCAATTCTATGAAGTATTTGGTTTCAAGTAGAATTTTCTAATGAAAATGAACACTGAAATATTCCAACTTTTTTACTAAGAATTATGAATAGGCGTCTTAATCCTACTCTAGCAGTGCCATGGATTTCTTAGAGCCCATGGCCAAGCAACTTCCTTTTATCTGCTTCTGAAAGAATTTCAGTGCTTTCCACTCTAAGAATGAGCTCTTAACAGTCCCTGACTTGTAGTTAGAGAGCATCCTTCAGTTCTGTGAATGCTGCATAAAACTTCCTCATCTGTCCCCTACCAAAAATATTCTGCAGTAAACTGGCCACTCTGCAGAGATCCCAGCAAAGGCAGTTGGGCTAATTTACGTAGAAGAAGATAGAGAAGGGGAATGTGAACCAGCAAGATACTGCTAGACATACCCTGTATAAGTGATGGATTTCCTAGCTGATTCCCAATAATTTGGGTTTGTTCTAACTCTTAGGTATTCCCCCCCTACCACCTTGTTGGCTTTTGTAACAGTGAAATCAGTTACCTTTTGAAAAAGGCTGAAAAAACATTGCAGAGGCAGCGGAAAACCACTCATTCTGAAGTGGTTCCTTTTTGCCAGCCCCTAGGGATGGCAGCTGCAGATGCACAGGTGGCCACAACTGTTTCAGGTGTTGTTGAGACTCAAGTGCCATCCCTCAGGTCACATGGAAAAGGAGAGAGAATCGCCTCACACCTCTGCCATTAGCTAGAACAAATAGGCTAGTGCAGGCTGGGTTTTCTGTATCACTCCTGGAGCTAATGTATGGGAACAAGTAGATCTCTCTATTGCCCTCAGAAGATGGTCACATTTAAAACCATGAGTTATGTGTTACCAAAACCTCACTTTACAAATCCTTGGTTAGCCTTGCATTTGGGACAATACTGAGATTTCTTAGTTATTACAATGGAAAGTTTCTGTGAACAGGAGGAAATTCCAGGGTAATTTCTGCTATCAAGTATAGGGAGAAAGTGAATGTAACAGCTTCTTCCTCATCTCATTAAAGTCTAGTGACACGAGAAATTATGGGGTTTGGACTTATTCCATGGCACAGCTGCCAGTTTTATGCAAAAAGCGCTCTCTCACTTTACTCCTTTATTTCTAATTTCTTAACAGCTCCTTTGTTTCAATCACCTATTACCGTTACCTCTCCCACAGCCCTCCTGCACACTGCCATCTTCTTGAAGTTCACGTACAGTAATAACATGGTAGAAAGAGCTGAATGGTCTCTCTAGCACTGGCAGAGATGCTCCAAAGAAAGAAGATGAAAAGCAAGAGTTGATGTTCATAACGGGGAAAAAAAATCCAGATAAACTACAGGTCCAGAGTGACACATATGTAAAATTTTTTTTAGGTAATTATGTTACTTGCTTCTTCTTCTTAGCATTAGCCCCCACTTCATTTCTTGAAAATGCAAGAAGTGTCTACAGTACTGAGTTAAGTTTTGTGGTTGTCTCTCTTCAGAGAAGAAACGCCTAAAGAGATTCTTTTAGATTGCAGGTGCTCTTTCTACTTTATAAATTCAAGGCATAACAAAATTTAGGCAACACCCTGGTGTGCCCTAAACCAGAACCAATTCTGTTCAGCGATTTTACTTTTCAGCTCAGTCTCTTCTAAGGGACTGCACTTTCTGAAGTTAAGAGCATGTTTTTGCAGACAGTGTCTGCTACTACAAGTGATAATGCTTTATTTCTTTATTTTTACAGATGCTACTAAGGATTGATATGCAGAAAGGCTCTTGCTTGTACTTAACTGCTGTAGTGACCAAAGTCATTGCTAAATCTTTTGTGCCACCTTGGGAGTGCTGGGAAGTAAAAGGGTCACAAGGAAGTAAAGACTGCACCTCTGGAGATGAGTGTACAGAACATGTGCACAAGCCTGACTGACAAAGGTATTACATTCCGTGTATGTCATATTCAGTATAAAGCCAAGGGATGAGGGAGGTTAAGCCCTCTTCTTTAATGGCCGGTGTCCAAGAAGGACTTTGTCCAATCTTCTGCTACTGATCCCAATCCTGAGTTCCCAAAATCCAGCTCCAATATCCAGTTTCCCTCTGCCACTGAGCCTGGCACTTCCCCGGTGCCACCTGCTATGCAGCGTCAGTGGGGATTGCTGTCGGGGAGAGGGAAGCTGGGTTTGGTATCGGTTTTGTATATATTTCATTACTTTTTGTTTTATATTCCATTGTTTTCATGAGATCCTTATTAGTAGTATTATTGTTTAAGTTTTCCAATCCATGTCTCTGCCTTATTTCCTTCCCATTTGGGGAGGGAAAGGGGTTAGAGAGCATCTGTCGGCATTTAGTGGCCAGCCCAGCCCTAACCCTCGACAGGCAAGAAGGAAACAGGTGTGAGTATGAGCCAGTGAAAGAGAGTAAGCAAAACTCACAGAAATGACACCTGCAGAAATAGCAGAATAGTCTGAAAATACGTCTGGTCTTGAACTGAGTCTGTCAACTGATTGATCAGGTAAAGAGCATCCTCATTCAATAATAGAACCATAAGCTTTGTAAAATATACATTCCACGTGTTGTAGTGTTTTAAGGTCTGTGACGGTGTCTTGCGTTCAGAGGTCCTATTTTTCCCTTTGTTTTGCACTGTGACTGGAAACCACGTGGAGCCTTGGGCTCTGTTATACCGCAGCTCCCTAATATTTGGAATGTTCCATAGCAACACACAGTGAGACTAAACCAGATGACAAAGTGAAAGCGGTGCTGGTTATTCAATGAGCGTAAGAGGAATCAAAAAGAGGTTGGCTTGTGAAAAACAGATCTCATTACACTAGGAGACAAGAGCAAGTTCAAAAAAAGGGAACAATTTGCAAAGAGCCTTCTGAACTTCAAATGACGCAAGTAAACGTTAGTAGGCCTCTCTCCTTTATGATGACCTGACTTCAGAGGTTGATCTGCACGAAACATGAGAATACAGTCAGAATGTATTAAATATTTGTCAAGGCTCATTATTTAGTATATTCTGGTTACAATCTCTCTCACAGCCAAAGTTAGAGTGGCCATGTCAAGCGGAATGTAATTTTTTTCACTTTTCCCTCCTCCCGCAGTAATAAAACATCCTTATGTTGTCGTTTTCAAAGCAGCAATATTTGTTTTACAGGAAGGGAGATCTGCCACATTCAAGATACTAAGAAAATGTAACCAGGCAAAATCATTACAACGGGAAAAGTTTTGCCATGGAAAAGAATCCATGAACAAAATTATTCATAGTCAATAATTATCTGAAAAATAAGTGGCATGACATGACAATTCATTAGAGGGTGTCAACCTAAAGTAGGCAAAATCCTGATATCTTCCAGTAGTAGGAGAAGTTCTGTCAATAATGTTCCACTATTTATCTGAGTCCTGCTCATGCAGGTGAAGACTGTTATTTATTATTCAGCTCAGAAGTTAGCTTTCCCATTTGCTGAATTGTTGTCTTTACTTATTTTGGTCCTTTATGTTAAAAAGTCCAAGATGCCTTTGTTCCACAAATTTTTGCCTGGTAGCAGAGCAAAACAGAGTTGCTGTAAATTTGTTAGAGTTTTCCCTTTCCATATAATAGTTATGACAGGAAGGAAGTGACAACTGAAAAGACAGAAAAAGCTCCCAGGCTGAGGGAAGTGTCTCTCACGTTACAATTTAAGAGGAGGGCACTCTTTGGCATCGATCAGTCTAGCTCCACTGACTTTAATTTGAACTGTATTATTACTCACCTTGATTTTTTCATTAAGAATAGGTAGTTGGGAAGGCTTTTTTCCATTTTTCAAAAAAACAAGTGCAGCAAGTGTTAGCATTTCAAGAGCATTAACAAACATGACAAAATGAGTAACTTGGACCCGAAAAATCTAAGTAATCTTCCATTTCCTTCACTTACTGTGCATATTCCTACATTAACTTGAGTTTATGGTAAAACTGAAGGGTATAATTAGAGTCTAAGAAAACTACATCTGTGCTTTCATGCAGAACAATAATATTTTACTATTTTATTTTCTATTTCTAACATCAGCATTAGGTTTGGTACTCTGTTACTGAACACAACATATTCCAATGCATTACTTGGGTGTCGAACGTGTTGAAAGTGTAAAGTCAAGGTTTAAATGAAACCCAAGAACAAACTGTTTGAGAGGATCTGGAAGTTGCAAACCTGCTTTTAGGTAACACTAATAATAAACCACATGATCTACAAATATTTCCCAACAGCTATGTTTTCATCAGATCTGCTGCAAACATTCTGATACTGTATATCACGTATGGAAAGAAAAGAGTCATTCTACTATTATATTTAAAGAGATATTAGAGATAAAAATGTTATATATACACATACATATCCACACATGGTTTTACAAGTATTTTGCACTCTTATGACAGGAAAGATTTTAAAAAGGTTTTTTTTTGCTTTCTTGTAACCCTTGCCTTAGCAGTGCCAACCAAGAGAAAACTCTCTTTATAAAGGAGTTGTTACCCTGTGGTTTCCAGGCCCCGTTTCTCAGGGCGAGCTTAGAAGAACATGTATCATCAAGCTTTGATGACTGCTTTCAGAGTAACTCAGAGCTGCACAAAAAGGCTCAGTAGTTAATAGCAAAACTATTATTGTCATGAAACTCAGCAGGTTCCGTTTCCTGCTGCTTATGTGAAACCTCTCCTCCAGATTTGGTTATCTTGGTCTGCACACAGAATTTTCTTGTGTTCATCCTCAAATTAATTTCAAAATTAAAGGGAAATGGTCCCATACATTAAAACTCACCTGGTTTACGGTACTGTAGTACTGATATGTACAGCACACAGTCGATGGGGAATTCCAGACCTGTCAGTGTATAGCCCACATTGCAGAAGAGACAGTTTTAATCATCTATGGAAGTCACAGAAACAAGGCTGAAACAATTAATTTTCACCACTGGTGGCTACTGGTGGAGCATGGCAGTTACTTTGTCTTTTAATGATGACATGTATTAGGAAAATTCACTCCGAGGGAGTGACAGCTCGTCTTTTAACAAAGCTTATGCCCAGTACTTGCATCAGCCAGGGTCTGTAGACTTCCAGATAGATAATTGCTGAGAAACTGTACAGTGGACTTGAATGGCAAGGGACCATCTTTTTATGTCCTATGATTTAGATGTTAATCAGTCTTTTCCCAGACACTTTGGAGAGGACACCCAAAGAAGCAGATACACATTTTAGTAAAATCATGGGCACCTACATAAGCTCTGTGAGAAGAAGGTATGCGCAGGATCAGGCTGTTCTTAACCAAATCCATGCACAAAAGACTTCGCTAAGCATCCAGACTGGCATCATGAATTATGCATGCCTGAAAACAGGTGCCAGGGACAGGCACTAGTAACAGGGGTGCATACATTCAGGAATATTTGTCTTGTCAAACAAACTCACTTATTTGTTACAGCAACTTGTTTTAAATAAAAAGTACATGATCAAAGAGAAGTTCAGTTTCCAAAGAAACGTAGTAGACTTGGGCTGTTATAATACCTTTGCCCGCATTCTTCCCAGGAACAACAAGCTAACCACTGCTAGCTCGATTTCCCCAAATGCCAGAGTGCCAGCTGTTCACAAAGAGCAGCCACTCTAGTAAAGAACTTTCACAGAATCATAGAACAGCTTGCACTAGAAGGGACCTTTAAAGGTCATCTTGTCCAATCTGCCTGCAGTGAGCAAGGGCATCTTCAACTGGATCAGGTTGCTCAGAGCCCCATCCAGGCTGACCTTGAATGCCTCCAGGGATGCAGCATCTGCCACCTCTCCGGGCAACCTGTGCCAGTGTCTTGACACCCTCACTGTAGAAAATTGACTCCTTATATCTAATCTGAATCCACCTTCTTTTAGTTTATACCCATTACCCATTGTCCTATCACTACAGGCCCTACTCTTAAAATCCTCAGATCCCGCTCCTCTTCATCTGGTCCTCCTACGTTTCCATGCTTCCTTTGAAACTCCTGAGCATGCAGCAGCTACTATTTAAATGCTAGTAGCATACTAGCTCTTTCCCAGCCAGCCCAAAATCTGCAGGAATATGTGTGCAATCTTGTAAGGCACTTCATCAGCTTTTGGTTCACTGTGCAATTCAGCTGTACTATCAGGATATGTCAGGTGTAAGTCGTATGCAAGGGCAGGGAGGTAGACTAACAGGTGGTATAGCTTGTAAAGTGCTGAGTTCCCATGTAAAACAGCAAGTGTAACTACACAATTCTAATACCTGGTAATTCAGACTAGATGGCAGGTGAGATTCAAAGTAAATGACAGGAAATGGAACCAAACTCTCTTCCTTCCCTAGTTCATTGCAAGCAGAGCTGGTTCTAGGAGAACATCACAAAAAACATCTAGCTTTTCATTCTTTATGTATTTACCTTGAGCTTACATAGCTATCCTCCAATTTTCTAATTTCTTGAAGTAACTTTCTGCTATTTCACTTATATACCGGGTGAGTATTCTCAGAGGGAGATAGAGGAAATGGTAATTTGAATGATGCACTTTCAGTGTGCAGTTCTCATTCAAAAAAGTCAAGTTGGAAGACTATATTGATTTCTACAACTACCATTCTTTCCTAAGCAGGACTCTTCTGACTGAATTAGATTTCTATGGCGTGGCTTTCATTCATTATAGACAGAATCTCAGGATAAATCAGCAGGATCTGCTGTGAGCTTATACTAAGTTCCTCAGGGCTTTATCCAGTCTGGGCTGGAAAATCTTCAAGGATGGAGGTGGCTCAGCCTCACAGGCAGCCTGCTACAATGCTTGACTGTGGAATTTTGCCATCTAATAGAACAGTAAAAGAGAAAAAGCATCTGATTTTTCTCCATTAAGATTCAGGTCAAACTGAAGCCAGCAAATTTCAGAAGCTAAACTTGTGTTGTGCTCACATATCATATTTCCACGTTGAAAATGAAAACACTCAGCAAACTCTGCTTCACACCCCACTACCTCAGGCCCTGTTCTCACAGTTTTTTGCTTAATAACACCCAAGAAACAGTGCACTGGTTCAGTGCATTAGTGTCTGACTGCATAAAAATGTGAGTAGGTAATCAGAAATGTGTGCATTTCCCAGATGGTGCGTGATGAACACATTTCCTGCAGTACCGAGCATCAGACACAGGAAGCATCACCATCAGCACCAAAAAGTCACTGTACTGCATTTTTTTTCTCTCTCTCTTTTCTTTTTTTTCTTCTCTTCAATCCAGGTGTCAGTCAGTATGGCTGAGAATCAAAAGTCCCCTGATTTCACAGAAATAAAACAGTTAATCTACTTGAGGTGGAAAGCCCCAGAATGAAAAGGATATAATTTCTGATGAACTGTATAAGATTATTACACTCTAAGAAATGATCATAAGAAAAAGGAGAGTTACTGAGTATGCATGTCTCAGAAGTGTCTCATCATACTTCAGTATGATGAAGAAATATCAATATAATTAATTGCACTGACTCTATAGCTTAAGCACAATTGTTGAGGGTAACAATATTTATCACAAAAGATTGTTAATATTTTTCTTTAAAGATAGATCATAAAAGTCTGAAGAGATGCCACAGAGAAAACAATAACTGTGAGAACAATTTAAATTCAGAAGTCTTATTTATTGGAGACTTCCAATAGCTGGAGGTGACTCAGAAGAGCCACATGGGGTAGCCAGAGAAGTCAGTTACATGACTGCAGTCTCACAAGAAGCTGGGAGGTCAGTGCCCATGGAAGCATTTAGAGGTTGAGACAGACAAAGGAAAAACCCGTTGTAATCCCTTTACAGAGCTAGTATGCACAGCTGAATGGATGCAGGGAATGGACTATATTTTAATCTCCCTATGATCCATAAAAGCAGGGAGGATCTCAACAGTGATTCCAAGAGCTTCTGCCAGGTCTCTCCTTCACTGTCACGGTAAAAAAGACTCCACAAGGTTCTCTAGAGAAGCTAGGGGAACCCCTTAAAAAAAAACCCCAAAAGTGTTCTGCAGATACTTCAGAAGTAGACAAGGGAGTTTTGGACACAATTAGCAGTTTGCAAGAGTGTTTCTGTGAAGACATTTTGTACTGAGGAAGTGAAAGAGCCAAAACAGAATTCAGGAAAGTTCTGGTCACTTGTCCTCCAGAGTCGAGTCTGTGACTCTGTCCACGCATGAGCTGAAACGCTGAGCTAAGTATATCCTTTATGCTAATGCAATAAGACTTTTTCAAGTGGAAGATCATTACTCAAATTTTAACTTATGGCATTCCTTGCTCTAGTACACTAGATTTCAGATATTTTTCAAATCTGAAAATCCTCTGTATTTTGAGAAGGCTGATGCTGTTCGGCCCTTGTTATGCTTTACTGGTTGCAAAAATAAAACCACAATTGAATTAATTAGGAATAAAAGCTAATATTTGGAACATCTGAAAGTTCAAACCAAAAAAATATTTCTCTCAAAAAAATGCAACTCAGTTCACAACCAAATCAGTCCAACAGCAAGAATAAGACCGCTAAAACCAGTAGCAAGATTTTAATCTTGGTGGCTTCAGGATTTCATTCCAGAAAACATTTCTTTTATATTATTTCTGCTGTGAGCAAAATTCATAAAGGATACCATCACTCCATTATGGACTGACTACAAGACATTAGGGAAAATTTTCATGTTCCAGGATATTAACCTGCAGCTCAAAAGTGCCCCCCCCCCCCTTTTTTTTTTTTTTTTTTTTGTAAAATGAATGCTGTTTCCTCTCACATAGAAACTAGTTTCTATTTCCTTTAAGTGCCTCTTCTGCTTGAGATTGATTATCAGTAGTCTGTGTGTTTAGGTCATGTAAAAGGCAGAACCATTTCAAAGAAATCATTTGTTTTCACACTTGAGTTAAAGCCCAGCTGTGTGAAGGGCAAGTGGATATTCTGCAATGGGGCAACATCGCTGGACTGGGCACTCGAGCGCAGCTTTCCAGCCCAGCACAGATGTGGCCAGCTAACTCCAGCGAAGAGCACAATGAACATCTGGAGTACAGAAGGGCTAAAAATTGGCCATACAGGGAAGCTAATGGCTTGCCTAAACCAAAATGTAACATTCAGAAAGAAAACTGGGCTGAGACAGAGAATGAATAAGGGACGGCTGGTCAAGAGCCACCAAAAAGAAACCGAAAAGCAGAACTCAGAAGGAGAAGCTTAAAATGGTTCACACCAGCAAGTGGGACTTGGAGTTCGTGGGACTGCCTTAACTAAATTTGTCCAGTGTTGTAACCTTGGAAATTCTCTCCCAGTTTTCTGTCTCTTGTCCTCTACCAAGCGGTTTCTAGAAAGAATGGCAAATAATGCATGGAAACAGATTGGATACTAGGAAGTATTTGGAAGTGCCTTCTGTGCACATTAAGAAGTTATGATGGGTTACTCATCACAAACCTAAAAGAGATACGGAAAACAGTAAAAAACAGCTGGTGATTGCCAGCTGTGCTACTGTTGCTACCAAAGAAAAAATGCTTATCTGTTCTTTTATTGGGCAGGGTCAGACGAGGCAGTGCCAACCTTAGGAAAAAGTGGGTTTTGTATGAAATGATGGGCTCTAAAACTCTAAGGCTCAAAATATACTTTGCAATTTCCTGTAAAAATAATTGAAGAAAAGGAGCAGTTGTTAAAAAGAAAGTATTTCAGCAGCAATTAGCCATCATGGTTTGCATAAATTAGAGTGAATATTTTACAGGTAGATTGAGATGGTGGGAGATGAAAGAGACAGGCCTGTTACCAACTGTCTCCTGATGAAACTGAAAAAACACCCAGCAAATTAGAAGAACAGATGTTATGTGAAAAGTCTTCCACTGGGTCAGGACATAACTATTCTTCATGGTATCGTGTTAAATCCCACCAGAGCCTGGACTACACTTCTGTCTACAGGAAACAAGGATAGTGAACCTGAATGCATAAGACTTTGAAGTGCTACATTTTTAAAGTTACGTTAAGAATAGGTTGCCCTTTTGATACTACAACTGTCAAGTCATGGTATTCAGAGCAATAGAACCATGCCAGCTGGAGGGGACCAACATCTAGTGCGTCTCTAAGATCTAGTCAAACTCCTACTCAAAGCAGGATCTTCTACAGTAACCATAATCGTAGTTAGCCAAATGTTTTTAAATTAGGAAATTCCATGCAGGTATTTTCCTGGTTTCCTGTGGTCTACAAAAGCAGAATGTAACTCAAGTAACAAAAAATTTTCAGTCCTGGTAATCATATAGTTTCTCTTTTTCTTTTCACTGTAATAGTATACATACGTAAGACTTCTAGTAATTTTTCCCATTCTTGAGATCAGGAAGCTTGCATTGGGCTAAACATATGAAATTTTAAAGATGAGTAGGTTTGCCTAGAAGGAGTGAATCAGTCAGTGAAATATTTCATCAAGAGGAAAAGGATGCCTTGATCAGAGTTACTCAGGAAAAGAGGAAAAAAAAAAAAGAGGAAAAGGATGCCTTGATCAGAGTAACTCAGAGGAAGAAATTAAATGTCCGTGGTGGAAAAAATAAATAAAATGCTAATAATAATCAAATTCCCCTGTTGGGTTATCTGCTACTAAATGTAGTAAGCTTTGGTTTTGCAGAGTTTTAGCAAGGCTTACAGGAGAACATGAGGATATTGTTGCTTTTCATGGTATTTGCACCTCCTATGACCCTAAGCTAGAAGTTCAGGTGCCACAGTTCCTCCTAGATACACACTGTTTATTCCTTCTGCAAATCAGATACTCATAACTCCTAGTCTTCTTTCCATTTTTGCCAATCTTACACAAGTTAGCAAATAGACCTGGCTTACAGCAAACCAGGGAGGCAGCACTGATTTTTTTGCACAGAGATAAAAAGCAGCAGTAGTAGTCCAGAGACTGGGGCTTACTATTTGGAAGACTCAGACGACAGCTTAAGAGGGTCAGGACATAACACCAGTATATTAAGGGCATTATAAATTCAGAATATGAGAACAGCAGAACATTAGAATGCCAGTTAATGCCAGGTGGTCTGCTTGGTAACCACAATTTTTTTCTCCTCTATAGTACAGTACTCCACCTGTTCTTCCTTCCCTTTTGACTGCCTTCAATTTCAGTAGCACCAGGACCCTAAAAGCGAAGGCTACTCCCTACCTCAGAAACCAGCGTTGTAATATCTTCCAAGAGTCTACACACAATTTTTCCACAACTAGGCATTTTTCTTTAATGTACTTTACCTTCCACCTATTCCAAGCTTCATCCAACCTATGGCAAATGCAGCCCAAAACACCACCTCCTGCACTTATTTCTGTTTGTGCCTGTTGCCATCAAAATATTCTTGAGCGCATCCGGTGCAAAGTTAATAAGAATAGTTTCCTAGCGATCTCCCAGCAAGAATGTCAAAAGTAGAGTAGGCTGTACAGAGATGAATCTGGACAACTTCAGACACTCCGAGAAGATTGTTGGATAATAAGCCCATATAATACATGCAACATGCCAGAAACAAGCCTATGGCTCTGCAGAGGCCTCATTTCAGAATCCTTTAAGATACTAAAGCTAAATCTCACAGCGAAATGAATTGCTTTCACCCTACAAGCTACATGGTTAGATAATATTAACATATTTGACCTCCTCTACCAAATAAAGTACCTGGAAAACAAGTCAAATATTGTGCCACAGCAGCATTACTTTGATGTAAGTGGAATAATACTGTTCTTTATTTACTCAGGTGACTATTTATTGCAAGGAGATGAAGTACAGAGTCCACATAGAAGCATGGGATAAACCCTTTCTAGAGGAAAGTCTGAAGCAACGCCTGTAATGTGCATTTGTATATTTAACAAATCACAAAGATAAAGACAGCAAAGTCACTTTAAGTGGGGAATAGACATTCCTTGTTTGGTAAACAGTCAACAGTCCTGCATTGGCAATAGGCACAGACAAGTAAACAGTCTTATTCTTCAGGAGAGCAACTCTATCTAGTCCCTCTTAGACCCACAGAACCCAGCTGGTGGCTTACTTAGACCTCCTTGCAATTGTACATTCAAGACATTGTGCCCCTTTTAGCCTGGCACTGCAAAGTAGAAAGAGATGTGGTAGGGAACAGGGATTTTCTCCTGATGTAACTTTGGTCTGTTGCTTTTTACCTTTCTATTGTATTCTTCTGAGAAGAGTTTGGCTGCAGCACCTCCATGATCAGCCCTCCCACCCCAATAATTCACTGAGGGCAGCTGCTGACTGAAGGAACACAATGAGAACCGAGGGGACTAAACATAAACCCCAGCATGCTCGATATGAAAACAAATATGGTACTGATAACATCTCTTCCTTCCTTTTTAGCCTTGTTCTAGGGGGGTTAAGAGGAGTTAGTAAATACTTCTGGCTTACAAAGGTCAGTGTTTACCTGATACTGTGGAGATAAATGTTTCCTGCAGTGCAATCTATGCAGACACATTTGTGTCACTGCTAATATTCAGAGCATCAGTCGCCTCCTGTGGTTAAAACCGCTATGATGCAGACTGTCTGTCCTTGCAGGCCCATCTGTCTGCAGGCAGCTTTCAGTCTCTCCAAGTCCTTTGTGTCACAGTTCACCACAAAGCTGTAGATAAGTGAGCAAGTTCTCAGTTACCATGATCACACGCAGCCCTGTGCAAATTATTCATGAGCTATTTGTAAGTAATCAGAGTTGCATGTATTTTTTTTAATAAAACAAAAATCTTTGAAACTTCCCAGAAAAAAAAAAAAAGCCACAAACCAGCAAACAAGCAAGAACTAGGATGACCAGGGACCAGAATAAGTACTTAAACCTCTAAATCATCAACCGAGGCAAATAAATAGAGGATAACAATTAATTACTATTCTTGCTTCATTTACTATTCAATATATGAAATCATCAACCCAAGAAGATAAATAGAGAGTAACAAATAATTACTATTCTTGCTTCAATTACCACTCATTGCGTCTTCTTTGCAGTGGAACTCAAGTATGCACAAAGAACACACATCTCCCTGAACCACGTTGTAATGCTCACTGTGTCCTAGCAAGTGACAGCTCTTTAATCAATCTTTATACAAGCCAAATCACTTCAAATTATGGAGGCATTCCT
>NW_009719756.1:22246-74246 GCF_000703405.1 Apaloderma vittatum
ACTGTTCTTGCAAATAACTTGACTTGGAAAAATTAAATCAAATTAAATAAACACTTGCCACTTCAAAGTACTTTCCTATGAAAAACCACTTTTAAATATTTTCACAGCACGTGTTGAAACAAATCTATCTAACATGGTATTCTAGCTCAATGAGCAACTGGTGACTTGCAAATAGCTTGTTGCATATGGAACCTTAGTACTAGCATATCTTAAAATACTTTTTTCTAGTATTCCACTGAGCCCATCTAATCAATTGTAAAGCATGAAATTTCAGAGCAAAGGCATGTAGCAGGTGCGTTTTGTCAAGATAAAACTGCAATATTTGCAGCCCATTTGATAAAATGAAGAAACATTTCTGATTTGAAAGTACCAATGAGAAAAGGACAAGAATTCAAAATTCTACAGGGGTGTTTTGGGGTTTTTTTTTTGGTATCACAGACATACACAGACACAGAAAACAAACCCAAAGTAATTCAGTCTCATCCGGTTTAACCTCAACCACGAGACACCGCTGTCTGTTTTCTTTCTCAAAAGACTCACGTCATTGCACTCTGAAAAAAGGGAACTTCCACAGCTTGTGGGGAGGATACTTGATAAACAGACCTGTTCACATCAACTAGCAGGGCTGCCTGCGTCAATAAAAGGCAGTAGCAGAGTCAGTGAACTTGCATTTGGTGGCTGGAGGATTATCGTTGCAAAAGTAGCTTCACGTTAGGGCTAAGTAAAATGCTAGGATTTTTTTTCCTCCACAATAACATGAGTGAACTAAATGGAAAAGAAGATTGCAAGCTTGCAGAAGGTAAAATCCATAAAAAGAAGCAAAAGGCTTTGTAAGTATATACATCTTAGCTTACACTCTAATGGATTAGAAGTGAAAATAACGCTAGAATCTTGGGGATTAAGAATTAGCACTGTGTGTTTGGGCTAAATGACTGCAAAACCTGCTCAAAGCCTGTGACTACAGCATCATTAAAAGCAGCTTGAGCTGATGCCTATCAGTGAACTGATTCTCTTAAGTAATTGGAAGTAGATTTTGGATACAGTGGGAGCCCTTTAGTATTTTTCAAAGAATTTACTTGGATATGGAACTTCGCAGACTCCCGTTGTAGGACTGAGCTGTCTGCCTCTGTTTAAAAGTGTTAAGAAACTTAAGTAGAATTGAAATGCAACTGCAAGGTTATGGATTACAAGGAAGTTTGTTCATTGGTTTCAGCGGTGCAGATCTCAAAAATTATTTGAAATGCATGGTACCACATATCGAATCTGGGATCAAGACTTCTAACTCCAGAAATGTCGTGTAAGTACTGAGATAGACTAAGGTGTAACAAAATGTAACTGTAACTAGATTACTACTTAGTAAAACTATTTTAGTAATTTCTAAACGACCTCTTGAGCAACAAATATTATAATAATGCCTAGAATTTCCAAAATACAAAAGACGTGAATGTTAGGAAGTAGAAGCTATTAATGGAGTTAAGGATTTTTTCTTAGTAATGTGATATGATGTTTGCATCAGAAAATGAGGGAGAAGACACCTCAGTAAATCTATTTTTTCAGAGGGACATTGCATCCATTCTCTAAAGATTTACGAGAAATAATGCTTCACTCTTAAGTGAAGAGCAGGGGTATTGCCATTTGTATTTCAGGAATATAGAAACAGAAGTACAGATATAAATTTCTCATATCATATGTGGTCATAATTACAGTAGAAGTCCCTCTTTCTGGGAACAGAATTCAGGCTAGCATCATAATTCTTTGATTTTCCATCTCTCCAATTATTTTTCTTACACGTGGGTTTGCCTCCAGGGTGCCAGAATATGGGAAAGCCATAAATTTAATGAATATCTGGTACATATTCCTAGAATAGAATAATAAATTATAAAATGTGTCTTCTTTAAACATGCAAACAGAAGCACATGGTTTGTTGCCTAAAGTCTTTTCTTCTTCTTGTCATCTTAGGCTTTCTGCGGAGGAAGTAATACAGTGGTCCCAGTCTTTGGAAAAACTCTTGGCCAGCCAAAGTAAGTCTACTACTTCAGTATGACCTTATTTTTATTCCACAAGGATGAAATTTCATCTAATCTCACCGAAGAGGCAAAGATGCAGTATTCTGCAAACACTGCCTGAGAATGTTCAGTTGCATTATAGTTATCTGTAGCTCCAGTGCAGCATGGCTACTGTTACAGCTTTGCTTCCAAGTTTCTGTTTTCCCTTCTATTTCCTACTCCCAGCATAGCAAATAAACTCCAAACATCTCTGTTCAGTGCTTTCTTATCACTCTCTATCCTTGCATAACACTTCAGTCTAATTTGAAATTTTCTCTCTGTTGTACCCTAAGACAATCCATTGAGGGAACAACTAGAACTGATTCATGTGTTTTAGTACTCAAGGTCTAGATCTAAAACCACTGAGGATATTTAGGAAGACTCCTCCTCAATAGTAGAATATCTATAGTATGTTAATTAAAGAAGAAGGGTGTATTTTGGGAAGATTCTTTAACAGAGATTTCAATACAACTCCTGCTATTTATTTTATCCTCCACAGTCACAAATATCATGCTATAAACGATGATGCATTTGTATTGGCCTTAGGTGGTCAAGGTATCTTCCGGGAGTTCCTGAAGTCAGAGTTCAGTGAGGAAAATATTGAGTTTTGGCTGGCTTGTGAGGATTACAAGAAAACCAAGTCTGATCACTTACATGACAAAGCAGAGAGGATCTATGAGGAGTTTGTTCAGTCAGATGCTATTAAACAGGTATGTACAAAGTTAACCTGTGCAGTGTTAAAGCACAAGGATTCTGGAAATCACAAGACAGAAGATGAGATGTTCATGCATTTATTCAGTTACACAGGATGAAGACAGACAGAGGTTTTTAATGAGTGTACTTGCACTGTTACTGTCTTAAGCCGGGAGATGATCAGATCTCACAAGCAGAGTCACAGGATTCAGGCCAGTACTTGGGAGCACCACTAGCAGAAGCTCAGCAGAGGCACCAGCAGCTCGTGATGTTCTCAGAGTCAGCCCAGACTGAATTACTGCTGGTGTGTTGAGTCGGATACATAGAGAGAACAGTGCTAGTAGGAGAGCTGTGAAATATTTCTTGTCTTTTAAAATACAGGGGCATCCTGGAGAATTAAAAGTTGTGTATGTTGATTGTATTTCAAATTGGAGATCCTCATTCTGCACAAGAGTTCTCCTATTGTTTCAACTTTAGATGTAATTGAGGCTTACTCCATCGTTGAGTTGTATTGTCTCTGACTCCATAAGGAACTGCATTGCTATGAGTAGCAAATTCTGTGCATAATGGATATAAACATTAAAATTCCCTAATTTTCTGTTTCTGATATTCATAGAATCATAGAATGGCCTAGGCTAGAAGGGACCCTAGAGATCATCTAATCCAATTGAACAATCACACTGAATTCTAAAGCTGTGAGTTTGTTTATTGACAAGAAGTGATAGATATAGAAAGGCCGTGCATTTTGAGATGTCAATGACATTTGTTTTTCACTTTCCAGATCAATATTGACTATCAGATGAGGGAAGCAACAGCCAAAAGAGCTCAAGACCCAACTCACACAAGTTTTGATGAAGTCCAGAAAACTGTGTACATACTCATGGAAAGGGATTCATATCCCAGATTTCTGAAATCCAAAGCCTACCTGAACCTTTTGACCCAACTGCAGACCAGCACTTCAAAATGAAGTGTTTTAGGCAGTGAAGAGCCAAGTAGACTCTATGTCAAATATCCTGGTGAAGAGATCCTTCAGCATGGTTGGATCTCAGTGAGAAGAACCCCTGCCCTAGGAGGAGGGGTGTGAGGGAGATGCAAGCAGCTCCACAGCCAAGAGAAACCAGGATAAAAGCTGAAAAGACTATGAACAAGGGCGAGAGCAGCACAGGAAGAAAATCTTCTCCTCCCATATGCCATGGAGTCAAGACAGGATATGGATACTATTTATTGTTTGAACTACACTGTGAATGTTGAACCAAGGCTTAGATCCCAAAGAAATGCTGGTTATTAGGAAGTGCAAGACCAGCAAGCTGAGTGTTGGGAAAAGATTACCAAGTTCAGAAGAAAAATAAGGTTGACTGATGGCCTCGTGCATAACAAGAAAATGCCCAGACAAGACTGATTAATGGCTTTTCAATCTGTGAAGTGTTAATAAGTGTGAGTGCAGCTCCATGATGCTATTGTGCTATCTAAATATATTATAAATTGGCATATCTTAAAACTGATGCATTTTAAATTATGTAAGAATGACATAAGCTGTACTTTCACTAAGTTCATATTCAACAGGCAGGTATGTAGCATCTTTTCTGTTTAACTTATTGCAAAATAATAAGCAAGTCTTCAATCAAATCTACTTAAAAATAAAGTTTCACGGTCATTTTACGTGTTATGTGATCTATCCATTGTAATTACACGTGGTTCCCTTCTGTCCCACTATGCCACTACTTTTCTGTATCCAAATATTAATTTTCCCCACGCTACTTTTTCTTTTTTTTTTTACCCATTTAGTAGAAACATATTCTTTCTTACGTGGAGTAGGTGCTCCTGATTTACATAGACCCATTCTCATGACCCCCCCAAAGCAGGAAAAAAAGAAGAAAAGAGAAGCAGGTCTTCATTTCCTTCCTATTTTCATGCTCCCCCAGCACTCCCAAGTCAAGCCTTAAATACAGAAGCTGTTTAATCATTAACCCCACAGTTCAATCTACTGATGATGTGTTGAGCAGAGCAGATCATCCATGCTTGCTTTAGTTTCACCGCAAACTTTGCATTAAATTTACTCTAAAACCATGTAATGTTATGAGTAGCCTATAGCACCACTAGCAGGTAGTGATGAGAACCAAAGTAAAAGAAAACTTAAAATTATGCTTGAACTATGTAACTATGACCATGAGCACTACAAAATCTGAAGTGTTTAAGACCTTGTGACATCAGAGTTCATAACAAAAACAGATCAAAATGTTCCCTGGTCTTACTGAGTTACAATCATGAGACACAGCTATTACATGGGTGACAATACAAGATTTTATCTCACTCTTACAAATTTTCCACTTTCCAAAATAACATGAGCTTAGTCAGGGACACTCCATTATTCTGTACACCAAATGGAGAAGCTGTAAACCCACAGACGTCACCTCATGGGGATGAGCAGATCATGTCTGTCCACCCTTTGGGGAAAATGGGATCTCCAAGGGAGGACAAAATACTCAATGTTACAAGCAAAACCATGCTGGAAGGAACACAGCTAAGTGACAGCTGCTACCAGCTTCTGTCACCTGTTGTAGCTAGAAGCCAGTGCAAATCACATCTTCCTACTTTCAAGGCCAGTAAGACGTAGAACAAAAGAATCCGGTCTTGCAGAATTATTTTCCTTTAAATATCTATACCTGGTAGAGTTTCTGATTGCAAAATCTGAATGCTCCTGAAACAATGTAAACCAGTCTCCCGCTGGCTGTCTCATACATGAACAAATTTTTCAGGATCAGTAGGAATAAATCGAATTCCTGTGAAGTATGAATATCCGCTAAGCCTCCCACACAAAGAGCCATCCTCACTTTTCCTCTAACACAGTTAACATGGACCAAATGTCACTGTTTGCATAGCACCAACCTCACAGAAGACACACACATACACACATAAAAAAAATAAAATCTATGAAATATCAGCTACTCTCTAAACAAAAACTGCCTTCAAGTTACAGTATTCTTTCGACTATAAATCCCTTAAATTAGTATGAGCCCAGTCTTCATTTACTTTCTCTGCAATTTCACAATTTTGCCATGTTTTATAGCCAAATGCCCATATAAGATTTCTGACTAAAATCATATTTTATAGTATGGCTAGTTAGGATGTGTGTTTTTTTATTAATGGTTTGATGCTGCCAGAGAAGACGGTTTGTCAGAAGCAATTTCATCCTGCTGGGTGAGCTAATGGGTGGATACATGATTCCAACTCAACATAGGTCTCAGAGGTAGGTGTAATGAAAAGAAGGCAGACTCTGGAGTTGTACCATGGTTTTGGGTGCCACAGCAGGCACTGCTCACTTCAAGAGATGGCCAATATCAGTGCCCTGTGACTTTGCATCAGGCAAAGACATCTCAGAGAGCACATTAACAACTTGTGTTCCACAGGGCTAGTATAGACCTGAATGTTTGAGGAGGGAAGATGAAAGGACTTTCCACTATTTTCCACAAGCATTTCTCCCTGGTTTGTGATTTGGAGAACAGAAAGTGGTATTTCTTTCAAAAGGAAACTATTCTGCTCCCTACAAGCCAACCTTGGTACATTTCTATGTCTTTCACCTTATTTGCAGGAGGAACCTGAAGAAACCCCAGCAAAGATCAGTTGCCCACACTGTTAATTCCAGAGATATTCCAGCCCACTCCAGTGTCCCTGGCAACCTGACCATGTTTCACCAAGCAATAAACAGCGTAGCAGAAATACAGAGCTGGCTCTGGGATGCTGTCATAAGCCTTGTATTATCTATCTGTTGCTATAACAGGGCTATACAAAGCTGGTTGTTTAAACAAGGTCCAAGAGATCTGGAAGTATTTTATGGGAATTTATAGTGCCTTCCATACTAACCTAGTTTATGAAAGGAAGAGGTAATAAGCAATAGTTCAAGGGTACATGTGAAACAAATTTTACAGTATTTTAAGGCACTTTATATTTACATGCTTTAATAAAATAGTCCAAAGATAGGTATTTCTTCAAAATCTCTTTTTTCAAAATGAAATATACAATGCTTATTTCACAGTGAATTTTTTATTTTTTTTTTGAAATATTACCTAAAGGGGTGCTCTTTGGACTCAGAAAAGCAGCAGAACATAAACCAAAGGGATTAAGGACTTGGTATTTTCTGTGACGCTTGGTTCATTTGCAAGTTGCATGCATCATCTCAAATTCACTTGTGACTTCCTACTCACCTCCTCGCCACAACCAAACACACAAACAGCCTCAGTACTGCAGCTGGGTTTCACAGCTGTGGGCTGTGCCCTGCCCAGCATGGCAGACTTTTCCAGAATGGGACATGTTACACATCAAATATGGAAAGTGTGCCTCTCTGGAAACTTCCCACAGTTAAAGGAGAAACTTTTGAATGCAAGCTCTATTTACCATCTTGTAAAATAAAGGCGATCTGGGGTAACTGTCCTTTTTCAACATATGCTAAACTGAGTTATCAGTTAACTGATAAAACTTTGCAGAACAATTGGGCTCTGATTGTGGTCCAACACTTAGTAAAATACTAAATATGTAGATAAAAAGCTTACTTTTTTTAAGCTAGGTTTATCTTTCCCTTTTTGGAAAAAGTACACCAAAAGAGAATGGAAATTTGCTGTTCCATTCACAGAAAACTGGTTAGATCAGACTGGGCATCATAGAATCATAGAATGGCCTAGGCTGGAAGGGCCCTTAGGGATCATCTAGTCCAACCTCCCTGTCATGGGCAGGGACGCCTCTCAACTAGATCAGGCTACCAAGGCTCCGTCCAACTTGGCCTTGAACACCTCCAGGGAGGGGGCAGCGACAACATCTTTGGGCAATTTATTCCAAAGTCTTGCCGCCCTCGTACTGAAGAATTTCTTCCTAAGATCTAATCTAAATCTATTCTCCTTCAACTTAAACCCATTTCCCCTTGTCCTATCAGCAGACACTCTTGTAAAAATTACCTCCCCAGCCTTCCTGTAGGTTCCCTTCAGGTATTGGAAGGCAGCTATTAGGTGTCCCCGCAGTCTTCTCTTTTCCAGACTGAACAATCCCAGCTCCCGCAGCCTGTCCTCATAGCAGAGCTGCTCCAGCCCCTGGATCATCCTTGTGGCCTCCTCTGAACACGCTCCAACAGATCCACGTCCCTCTTATGGTGGGGACACCAAAACTGGATGCAGTATTTGAGGTGGGGTCTCACAAGAGCAGAGTAAAGGGGGAGAAATAACTCAGCACAACATCATTCAGATCATTTTAAATTCCATCCAAACAAGAAAAGTTGACTACTACTTAGAAGAGCAAGAAACCTTGCATAAATGCTAAAAATAGCACAAATGCTAATTTAAGGGTAGGCAGGACCAAGTTATTTTCTGCACTATTTCAGAAAAATGTTTCTGGCACAAAATCCCAGCCCTGTTGAAATTCAGAGGGCTTTTGTCAATCCAGCCAGGATTCTAGCCTTGGAAGTTTGTTTCACTGTAAATGGCCTACATGAAGCAAAACTGGGCTTTTGGGAGCACTTACCACCCTCAAATCTAGCACCAGCCATCTCTGTTAGTCACTGCTGCCCAGCTGTTAGCCCAGCAGACCTCTAATGGGTCACACAGACTGCACGAAGCTCGGGCAGCTGCTCTTCACTCTCCTGATACATTGCTGCTCTGCATCCTTTCCCGACAGACCCTTGGCATAGTTAGCGTATAACGCAAAAAAAAGACAAAAATGCAAACATCAAAGCAAGACAAGGCCTGCTCCACGAGACAGAGGAGGAAACTTAACCAGTCACCTGGGAAATAAAGAAGAAATAAAGGAAACGCTCAAAGAGTTCTTAACATTTTACTACTATTTATGGTAACTCTGTTTTTTATTGTAGATAGGCCTTGACTTTAATAAAAATCTACAAGTCTTTGTGGCATTGTTTTGCTTTGAAAACACAAACATGCATCTCTACATTCATTGTTGTCAAGAGTTAGGTCTGGGCCCTGAAGAATTTTCGAGTATACTGTAGCTAAGGGTTCTTGTTTGGAGGAAAATTAAAAACCACCTTCCTGAAGCTGCTATACTTCCAGAATGTTCACAGTACCTTTTCAATTTTAGGGAGATTCACCACTTCTCAGTACCTGAAGATTTAAATAATATTTTTTAATGTATGTTTCAAATACTATTCAGCATTGCCGGGTGCTTTTAACAGTTGTTGAATACAAATACAAAAATTCACCCCACTCACAAGAAGAGCCTAGAATATATCTGCAAATATTAAAACACACAATAATGCTAAATGTGCTTAATTACTTTGTAGTGTCTAGCAACTATTATTAGACCTCTTAGAAGTGTCACAATTGCTACAATATTCTATATTAAGCTGGGCAAAGCTGAAATGTGATTTTTTTTAATTACAGAATCAGTCATTTTACAGTAGTTCACATGAAGATCTCTGTACAGCTGGCTGCATTTTCCTTACTGTCCTTCGTCATGGAATTTAACTAGTTAGGAGAGCAAATACATTTAATGAGTCACTTGCATGACATATGTTATTTACAAAGGCCCATAATTAAATGAATATATTTACTTTTACAAGCACTGCCTGCTCAATTACCCATGCTGTTCAAAAAATTTTAAGTCATACCTAGATGTTAGGTGTAACTACATGGTATCAATCAGTTTAACCTTTTCATTGAAAACACACAAGAGTACCTTTTGCACGTTGTTCTGGCCCAAAATACACCGTTAAGATCTGCTGTTAAAAACAATTCCGTACTTCAACAATCTTTACCTCAACGTGCACAATGGCAGAACGAAAGAAAACCTCGGGGCTTCGATCCTACCACTAATGTGGTTTTTTTTCCTCATTTTAATCACGCATTCTGTTCCATCCAAAACAGAGCCTTCATTCTCTGTAGCACCTGGGGTGTTACTGCTGCGGGTGACACCTCAGGTAAAGCCAACCTCAAACGCCGCCCGGGTCCGCCTGCAGCTCTCTCGGGCTGGGAAGCCGCAACGCCCACAGTTGCCAGCGCTGAACCCGGTCCCTGCTGCCTGCTCCAGAACCCCCTCCCGACCAGTGCCCTCGAACGGACCCACCCTGCAGCTGCCGTGCACAGATCAGTATAGGAAAACACGACTCCATACATTGAGAAGCTTTGACAGCAATGACTCAGACTTTTCTTTAAGTGTTTGACCTTGAAAGAAACATTTTCAACATCAGTGTTTCAGTATAAAAAACATTGTACCATCTTCAGGCATATTTTTGAAATTAATTAGCTCCTCCCTGCTGCAGAGATCTTGCTTTATAAGAGGACTCAGGGGTCCAGCAGACCCGGAATGTGAATTTAGAACACTAGCTTCAACGTCTCAAATTTAGAAAAACGCCTCAAAACATATTCCCTGAAACTGCTATTTTTAATAACCCAAATAGAACTAAAAATATGATGTAACATAGTATAATTCTCTCCCATATATTGAAAAGGCCATCCACAGAAGCCTGTTAGTAGTGCCATCCTATTGTTTTGCACAATGAAAAAGGAAGGAAATTAAAGCTGAGATGGTGATGAACAGCAAAAACTCACTACCTTACTCCCTTAAGTGCCACCCACCTCTGCCCACACTCTGAAGTAAGAGGCTTTCCGGATGTCACCTCCTTTATGGTTGTGAAATGAGTTTGAAAAGCAAAAATAGATGACAGTAGGTGGAAAACTCAGACGTTCCCAGCTACCATTCAGAGACATGGGTTGATTGCATCAGAGAGTGTAATGCCTATAAACAAAGTTTTTTGAAATTAAATCTTTAGTTATTAAACGTTGGCAGAAATTGCAAAACAAGTTCCTGCTTAATATTCATTGGATGATTTAAATTTGTCTTGGATGCTCAGAAAAAAAGTCAGAGAAGTTAAAGCTATCTTATGACTCTGTTTGGATAAATAGAGCCTTAAAGGTTTTAGTCACAAAAAGGAGATTAACGTCAACTAGAAACAGATATACTTACTTTGAAAATATACTCATTCCCCCTCCCTGTTCGGTCCCCATGTGTTGCCTGATCTAGTTGAGAGGCATCCCTGCCCATGACAGGGAGGTTGGATTAACTGATGTCTAAGGTCCCTTCCAGTCTAGGCCATTCTGTGATTCATTTCTCAAAACACACCCAGAAAGTACTCTCTTGAAAGGCCCCAAAGACAATCAACACAAATTCTACTGAGCACTTCCCTTCAACATCTTGTAACAGCCCAAGCACCACACAGCGTTAAAGCAGTTTTCTAAACTAGTTTGGTGACCAGCTTTCACATGGTCCCTTTCACAAATAAAATTAAAAGTAGCTTGAGTGAAATATGAAATACAGAAATGGAAATCTTTCAGGATCACTCTAGACTTGTGTGTAGACAGAAATACAGCAGATTAGCAATGCTTCTCTTCAAAGTTTCTTGTACAGTCAAAGTACTAAAGTGATTAGAACTGCCTGCAAACTTGACATCCCTTGAGTCACAAGGGAGTTTGGTTTGTGTTGGGTTTTTTTTCAGGTTACTGGGGTAGAAGGTCTTCTGCCATTAGAGGACATCCTTTAAAAATAAAACAAAATACGCTTTGTATAATAGTAATAAATTTGTAACTTGTGAATTTCATACAACTTAAGGAAAAAGTCCGTAGTGTACTTACCATAGCAAATGTCAACCATGAAGGTAAACCAGCCAGCTTTAGAGATAGAGACTTCCTATTGCACAGAATCTAACCAGCCACAAATTTGAACAAGACAACATGCCTCTTTATGCAAGCCTGAGCAAACAGTGAACACACTCGGGTTTTTCAACCAAAGCTCAAAGTCTAACCAGGAGCTGTTTGTGTACTGGAGCAAACATCTGGAGGATAGGGGGCCCTGGACAAAAAAGGTCAAATATTCTGACCAACTTTCACCAAACTGTAATCAATAACTTTACACTAAACAAACTGCATCTTCAAAATGAGTACACTTGAAGGAAGCATAACTAAGCAGCCTTATTTACCACTGAGTTTTGTGCAAATGTGCATGTAGTGCCTGACAGAGAGCTAAGGGCACACAGTGCTTTGTATCCAAACCACAGTACCAACCTCTCTGAAACCTGATTGATAGGAGGGTTAAAAATTCATGTAAAGCTAGTCCAAGCTTCCAGTCATATGATTTCCTTTTCTACTTTGATGGTTGGAGAGTATGAGGCTCCCACAATGACATGATAGCTTTTAGGAAGAAAGAGAAAAGTCATGGTGTACAACTGAGGTTAAGGTTTTCAGAATTGCTATCTAGACTTCAGTCTGGTTTTACTCAGAGGATGATTGTTAAAAGAGTTTGCAGAGACTGGTGTCAATGTAAGATTTGTCCAACCTGATTGATAAAACCTAAAGCCATGAACATAGAAACTACCGAACTCTTGAGGGCAGTGACTACTCACAGATGATGCTTGCTTCTACCTAGAAACAGAAAACAATCAACCATAGAGCTGCTGAGAGTTTCTTGGTTGTTGTGGCCTACAATAAGAAGTTGAGCCAGTGAACACTGTTACCTGCTACCCTGTGAGCAGATCTTTGAACACTTGAACCTAACTTTCCTTTACAATATTTTCAATTATATAGTGAGTTTCCAAGAGAATCTGATCCAAGGCACCAGAGTAACAGTGCTATCCCCTGGAGACGTCAATGGCTGCATTAAGTCAAAAGCAAGACTGTTGATCCACTATTTCTATGTACTACACCCACACAAACAGCAATGAAGATGGGTAGCGTCTACATCAGAGTATCCCCTTTGCGCTTTCCTCAAGGTTAACAAAGGCCTCAACATTTCAGTGAATTTCCTGGGCTTGGCCCGAGATCTGTGGGCACATCCTCAGTGTTCCTATTCAACGCGCCCTTGTAAGACACTGCATACACAACGTAGCAGGCAAGCCCCAGCAAGAATTCATGAATGCCAGGGCGTGGGTGTGCTGCGGGAGAAAGGGTAGCAATGTGTGAGCAGGGGAGTATGTGGGTAGATGGAAATAGTGGCTACAACACAGACAATGAGAGAGACGGTTCTTCCACGTTCCGCAGGGCAAAAGAGATGTAAGTGGGCGAGATGTTTATTGAGAAGAACATTAAAATAGAAATACAAATAGGAAAGAATGAATATGGGGGCAAGAGAAAAAGATAGAGAAGGAATGAGAATTAACAAAGGTGCTGTTAGGTAAGCGAACACCAGGAAACAGAAAAGGAAATGCAAGATTATGAGCAAGAACTCATCTGGCAGCATTATCCTCACTGATAAGAAAAAATTGTTGCCATCAAGATAGTCAACACATATTGTTTAAACTAGCTGACAGTTGATAGTTAAGCCCTAGAAAAAGAATAGGCCAGAACAACTGACAAATTCAGCAGCTCTGCTGCTATAATGATTTCCTCCACTTTGATACTTTCACCTTTCAACTTTCCTCCTCATTTTCTTTCTGAAAAGCATGTCCAGCTCAACTGCTGAATGAACCAAGCAATAACCGATTCCTACACAGCACATGCCCTCATGACACTGAAGTTGTTCAGCTCCTGTATATGTGGCAACACCAGGAACCCAAAGGAACGAGGCCAGAGCAGCCTCGTCAACACTCGCCTCTGTTACCTGCTCGTCTCAGTGTCTCACCTATCAGGGCAGGGAGTCTCTCTGAGGCTAGATGAGACCACTCACTACAATGATACTGCAGAGAGAGTCCCCAGATCCTGCACGCCACCTCTACCCTCCTGAGACCACAGTTGGGGCTGATGCACACTGAAGTTGCACCTTCTCCTTCAGGGTGATACCAGACGACATCTAGTGGAACATCTGTGTAATAAGAGTAAGGGCATAATTTATGTAGTAGTTTTTCAGCGAAGCAACATACCTGGTTAATTCGAGGTGCCTAAGTATTCTGGGAGGGGAAATACAAAGGTAACGTTCTGGGTATCAAGCTGTGAAAGAGCCCTAGTGGAAAGCAGTTGACTCAGAGAAACAAGTTGTAAAATCCTATTTGCAACAAGTTCACTGAAATAACAAGCTTGAGGGGGAGCAATCCTGCCGAGAGTAAGAAGACAGAGTCCTCCTAGCAGCTGGGAGGCACGGTGGTGGCACACGGGAACATGCCCATAGCCCTTCAGGGTCCCTCAGTGTTTGAGGGCTTCCAAGCCAGCCAGATTCTCTGGTTTTACAGTTCCTCTGCACTGAACCAAGGACAGATTTGTCAGCAAGTCATCCACCCGATGCTAAGGCACTCAGGCAATCCTAAGTGCCTGCAGATACCCATTAAATTTCAAATGGTGCTATAGAACATGGTAAAGGATACAACAAAACTGCAGACATGAAATAAGCAATATATCTTGCACCTAAATACCCTCCCACCATACAAGTCAAAAGGAGGTTTGGAGAAGCATTTTCTTCAACTTGATAGTAAGAACAAACTTATGAACAAAAAACTCCCCCAAACCAAGTTTATTTCAATTTTAAACAATATTACAGTGTTTTTAAATGTCTGTAATTCATAAAAGAAAATACCTGAGCACAAAGTGATTGGTTACAGATATTCAGTCACTGCACTGCACAACTTAAATTTACAAAGAGATGATCTCGCACAGTGTCCTGGTAAATAACATCAGCTGATGATAGAATAAAACCCTAAATAGCTCATTATCATCCATTTTAATATAAAAATTTTAGATGAGCTATTATTTAGTGGCAATAAAATTTATTGCATAAATAAGATATATTTAAGCTTTCGCAGAAGAACTTGCATATGCATGCATGCATACACACAGTTTTTACAAGATACATGTAAAATCATATCGTTAAATACTGGTTCAAATCACTAGTGCAGACTATCAACATACGTGCAGTTTTCATTACGTAACTTTTATTTCATTCTATAAGTAAGATTCTTTATAGCCATTTTTAGCTTACCAAGTTCAGGCCAAAGTTACTTCCCTCAGAAGCTTTTAGTGTATAACTGCTCCTATGTGCAGCCATTAGAAGTATTATTTTTGAGGAGGCACACAAGCGAGTTGGATTGTCTCATTATTGTGATCATTTAAGTAATCAACTCAAGTTACATTATATAGATATTTCTCTTCCCACTCCAATTATAGAAATGAAACAAAATAGGCTAAAGACCTGTGTGAAGGTATGAAGAATACAAAATAAGACTCAGTGAAATCACAATAGATAGAAAACAGATCACATTGTGCTACTTCTCTCAAGCTTTCCATAAGCCAGGCCCCATGGGCAGTTCGTTACAGGCAAGCTCTTACACTCCCCTGCTCCTGCACCAGGTTCTGCCGCAGGTGTGCACACCACAAACATTTCCTTCCTAGCAGAGCCATTACTCTTGCAAACAGACGTACATCCTTCTACACTAGGCCTGTATACCAGTAGGGTGAGCTGCAATAAAATAAATGAGTGTACTATATTACTGTAGGCTCAAACTTCAGTTTAAGCGCAAATACTGCACACTTCATGCTTTGCCTAGAAAGCATCATACGACAAGTCAAAAGAGAGAGATAAGATTGAAAGCAGCATTGCACACTGCACACAGCTGGGCTGTCAGATGGAACAGGGAGAAGAGCAGCCTTTTCCTCCTCACACAGTCTGGACCTTGAAGACACAGGCAAAACCCCAGAGATCACAGCTACCCCCAGAAAGGACAGAAAGCCTTCCGAAAAGACTTCTTTTACCCCACTCTGTGACTAATTTCCAAGTTGAGCTAGTGTTTACTCCCAAAGCCCCAGTATAACAATCAGATGATGTACAATGCCAAGCTGACCAATTAGAAGCACATAAAAGCCTCACAGCAATGGGTCAGAACAGAAAATAAGGGCTCTCCCATGCAATCCAAATACTTCATGATGCTGCCTGTAAGAGGATGAAACCTGGTTTCAGTGCAAAGCTGCTTTTGCCTTTCATCACATTTCAACAGACTTTAGATTTCATATGAAGAACTCAAAGGGATGGAAAATATTAGTCACAAAACTTGGACAATACATGCCACATTTCAATGAAGTAAACCACAGCTTCAGTTCATTACGGCTGATCAGCAGAGATATCAAGATAATTTCAGAGCAAACAGCTTCTTTCAGGGGGGCACCGGAGCCCAGCTCAACTTTTTTGCTGATAAAAACCACAGCTGCTCTTTGCTTATGGTATGTGTAGGAAAAGAGCTGGGCACTAACAAGAGCAGCATAGATACAACCGAAAGGTAGCAAGAGCTTCTCCGCTAGAAGAAAATAATGAAGAAAAAGAAAAGGTCGAGGAATCATCCCCACAAATGCAACTACTAAGTGGAAGCATAGCATAGGCAGGGTGACCCCTCTTTTTTTCTCCTGGCATGCACTTATTTCAGCATAGCAAAGGCATTCATTATAGAAATATTTCTCACGTACAAACAACTTTGTCTCTGCTTGTATACAAATATTTTAGGTAATACTCTTAGTACAAACTAAGCTGAGTGACATTAAAGAAGGCAATTAATTAGAACTTTTATATAATGGTTTCTCTCTGAAGTTTCTGCTGAAGCCTGTGCTCTATACTAAAACATATGACATTAGGTAGCTTACAGATTTACTGGCACAGCATAAGGGTACTGAAAAAAATCAAAATATATGTTTCAGTTTGAAAAATAAAGATACCTTCTTAGATCTGCCAAAGCAGTTTCCCTGGTGTTTTTCCAATAAAAAATGTAATAACTGTTAAACAGTAATTTCCAAATCAGTACTGTTTATATCTTTTACAGACGCGAATAACTACAGGACTCAGATTCATTTATTATTAGACAGGCAATTCCTTCTCCAAAGGTGTTGTAACCCTGTGACTTTCTTTTTGATGACAAGACCTACAGGAAGCAGTGAACCTATGCGTAAAAGAATTCATGGCCTTGTTGCTATAAAGACCCATAATGAGCAAAGAAAAATGATGCTGCATATTATTTACATGCATCGGGTGAAAACAGCTCCCATGATCCAAATCTAGTTAGCTGCAAAGCTGTGTGTTAGATGGGCTACCATTTACACGAGAAGATAGGACACTACTACAAGTAAAGTCACAGGCTGCACTTGTGAAAAAAACCTGAGAGAACTTGCTTAAGGGCATGTTGAAGCTTTGTGTATTTTTGCTGTCATATTTTAGGACTGAGACTATAGCCAGCAGAAACAAGCAATGTTAAGACTAATGAATCATGTAGTATGCTTCAGTGGAAAAAAGACGTTCCAAACAAGCACTGAAAAAGATAAAAATCGGCATGCTCTGTTCCTCAGTCTACTAGGGAGTATTTCTAGTAGGATGAGAAGAGAGAACCACTAAAAGCCCTGGATGTATGCTTGGCAAATGTGCGTACTCAACAAGACACGGGGAACAATATTTACTTAAAGCCTCTAACTCTAATTAAAATGGTTTCTCAGAACAATAACATTTCCTTATGCAAATGTGACATCATGCAACAGCCACATGAAGAGAAAAAAAATAAAATAGGAGTGATTGACATTTTGAATTTAATTTAGATTACTTCATCTAGTTGAGAGGCGTCCCTGCCCATGACAGGGAGGTTGGATTAAAATGATCTCTAAGGTCCCTTCCAGTCTAGGCCATTCTATGATTCTATGATTTGTTGAACATTTCTGTACTGCAGGCAACCTGCATAAACTTCTTCAGGTTTCAAAAAAACCACAAAGGCTCTATTTTGTTTGTATTTCAGTGAGTAGAAGCCTAATGACTGCAATATGAAAAGACCCAAAATAGAGGGCATTGGGTAAAACAGTCTAAAATAAGGTGATAAGTGATAATCACATGTCAGAATTTAAATACATCGCTATCTTAAATATGGAATATTGTGTAGTTTTAACAGATTAGTTTTAGGCAGAGAGTGAGATGACTAAATACCAGGGTAATGAATAGGAGAGTGTAACAAAAGTCATACAGAAAACAAGCAGAAAGTGTAGTTCAGAGAACTCCACAAAAGTGGGAACAGGCAATCCTACAGGGCTGCAGGGAGCTGCAGCAGGAGTTATGAAGTTTCAATATCTGTACTGCAGGAAATCTGCAGATGAGACTCACATAATGCAAAATTGGATATAGATGTCAAGGAGACAAGGCAAATTAGACTTTTAGTAATCATAAATGTAACCATTTTGCAGGTTCAAAATGCTGAACAGCCTTATCCTGTGTTTCACTGTGCGTTTCAGTTTTAAGGAAAAAATGAGTTGCAGGAGTAGTATGTGCTGGTCAAACCCAAACCTGAAAGACACTGTGAGTTTAAACAAATAACATAAGACTATTGTTTTGATTTCAGGTAGGTCTATATAGCCTTAACCGCTATCTTATGTAAACTCTGCAATGAATTTGGTATGCCTTGAGAGCCAAAGGAAAAGAAATAAACATACTCCAGGTCACAAGATACTTCTTTTTTTTCTTTTTCTTTTAGCCAATCATATCCTTGATTGTCTCATTCCTAATAAATATTATCTCTATACAAAAACAAGTTTAATACAAATTTTTATTGACTTTGAGATATTTGGTGGACAAATACCACTGTTAACCTCAGATACTTCAGCACTGTCCAGTTTATATTGAGCTCAATCACTGATCCAGGTCACTCTGAACTTTCAGGGAAAAGATTCCTGGTTTTCTTCTGCTTTGGGTCATGGTCAAACTTGTAATCCCTTTACAACTGGAGAAGTAAAGACAGAATTATTAACAGTTCTATTTTTCCCTAAGAAAAATCCACTGGACTGCTTGAGGGGCTTTATTTTATTTTTAAGGTCTTGCATGTTACAAAAACGTATTTTGGTGTCATGCTTCAGCCGTGATTCACAGATAAAGATTGGATGCATAAAATAAGAATACTCCTAGAACAGGTTGCACTGCTGTGAAGACTGAATTACAAGTGGAATTTAAACAAGTCACAGTTGAGCACAGCAGGTTTAAAACCCACATATTTTCCATGTTTAGGAGAGTGAGCCCAAGTACTTCTTGGCTTTGCAGGAGGAGAAGAAAATGGGATCACTTCTAAGTAAGTAGCTATAAGATTCTTATGTTCTGCAGTACATGCGGCTGTGAATAGGAGAGAGAAAAATCTCAAAATTCAGGGTGAAATTTTTCTTTGCAAGCTTAAGATCATGCAAAAAGAGTGTAACACCTTTACAACTGCCCCTTCATACAGTACGTGCTCCTTTACAGTACGTGAAGCGTAACCCGGCATTTCTTTAGTAGAAGGAGGGTATATCCCAGTGGGAAGTTCTTTTATATTAAATAGGCATAGGCCTAAATTAATTCCTGAATTAAATCCAGATTTGGGCCTGTGAAGAATCTGTAAGCCCAACATTTTGGGTCAATCCTTTAAAAGAATTCACGCTGTTGGCAAAGGTTAATTACTCGTGGTGGATAAGGTATCACCTCAGGTGCTACCAGCCTCCAGTGTAGGACAATCATAGCTAGAACTTTTGTCTGCATGTCACACCGGCAGGGTGAAATGCTTCCATTCCATGGGCCTGCCAACTAGTATCAGAAGATACATGGTGTTGATTTATTGATTCGAGAAAAATATGTCCTCCACAGCGATGCTGAGGTGAGGCTGAAGACTCCCAAAACTGCCATCTGAGCGAGGTTAAGCAGCAGAAGCCTCTGGACTTACGTGATGTATTTAAATTCTGACATGTGGTTATCACTTATCACCTTATTTTAGACTATTTTACCCAATACCCTCTATTTTGGGTCTTTTCATGTTGCAGTCATTAGGCTTCGACTCACTGAAATACAAACAGCATTTCCCAAAGTGCCTTCTGGATGAGGACCTCTGTCCCACACAGCAGGGAAGCTCCTCATGGTGAAAAGGGTACGATAATTGAACAATAGCTCCCGCAAGACACTAAAATAGCATTTTCCCATACAAACTTTGGAGTCCCAGCTATAAAGTCTTAGCTATTTTTGGAGAATACTGAAGTTTTAGTGTAATAGATGTTCCCTGGCAAATTCAGTCACGTTGCAAATCAGCGCAGCAAGGAGTTTAGTGTCAGCACAGCAGCTGAGAGTGGCATTAATATAGATTCTAACAAGCAGTGCTCATATTTCCCTTGCTGCCTTTAATGTAAAATGGTTTTCCTCTGTGTCAGCTGCCCCATCAGGTAGCGTTCTTTCCACTTCACAGACTAATACTGAAGACAAATAATCAGAAATGGAAATAAGATGCCCCTACTGATGATGCTCAGTGAGACAGACAAGATTTCCCACTTGTTCTATATACAAGTGCTATTGCTGACAGCAGTGAAAAATTATCTGCATTAACAACAGTGAACATTGCTCAGAAACAAGGAAAAAAGTATTCAAAGGACTAGAGATTCTCACTCCCTATAACCACGTGCTTTGTGAGTTTATACAGAGAGATGGCCAGTAGCTCATGAGAAGGCTAAAAGAAGTAAAAATGAAAAAATCTTTTACTGGCAAGAGTTACTAAAGAGTTACTGACACCACAATTTGATAGTGGTAAATTTTATTTTACTATATATTTCTCTGATCAAGTCAGACTGTTTAGGAAAGCCTGACAGAATAATCAGTGAGTCACACCATGTGATCTTTCAGAGAAAGAGGGAATTATATCAAGCTAAAAATAAATGGGCGATCATGAACTAGAAAAGCTACAAAACTACTATTGGCCGTTGTGCAGGAGAAATCTATGCAGCACTCACAACAAAGCTATCTGTGATTTTATTTTTTTTTAAATAATTTGGTGATAAATAAGTAGTTGTCAAAATTGTAGCTCATATAAGAACAAAATACTCGATGAGAAGGGATCTCTCAGGTTTAACTGACGCATGGTGGAAAAAGCCCACTAGAATACATCCCTTATGTTTTCTTCTACTAATATAAGCATAAGCATTTTTTCCAAGTTACCAGCACTGACACCCTGTAAATACAATGCTTAAAAATCAGTTGGTGTAAATGGACCTACGTGCACTTAGGTGGAGCTATTGGCCCTCAAACATTTGTTTTTCCTTAAATTGCTTAGTCTCTCATCTCACTACTTCCATATGCTTTCCCAGAATCAGGCAGGATACTCCAATAAACTGACGAAATTATTGCATAAGAGTAGCAAACATGAAAGAAATAAATATGCTTTCAGTCACTACCAAGAATGGTCTAGATTAGTAATAGTGTGTCATACTGCATTGTAAACAACTGGAAAGAGATGGCAGGCTCTTACAGGTAAGATTGGATTCACTGTTACTTACCTTATGTTCAGATCTTACATTCAGCTCTAAGTCAACTTAGGTATTGCAGTAAGACCTTGAGCACTAGAAGACTTTGCTACTATATGCAGGCATCGACATCTTATAAACTATATAATGATTCCTGTCCCAAAGAAGCTGCTGTCTAGAAAGCTAGTACTCTCCTTGTACTTCTCCTAAGCAAAATTTAAACAAATGAATGCCATTTCTAGAGGAATTACGCGGGAGTAGCTTGAGATTTCTTTCAGCATGAAGAATATTTGCTTCAGCATAGTAAGTACAGGATCTAATACACACAGAAAAATCTTTTAAAATGTAAGTTTCATGCAGATTTTATCTAAATTAGTGGACAGGTATTCAATGATGTAATCTCAATCTTTTATATATTTTGAACCACAGCTAATCCTACAATAATCTCCTCTTCTTTTTCTAAAGACTATCTTTGAAGGAAGTGCTACAGTGATCCCAGTCTTTTGAAAAGCTGATAACAAGTAAATGTAAGTAATTGTGCGTTTGTACCCCAGATAAATTACCGAAAAAAGTTTCCGTGAAGCAAAATCAGTGAATCATGCAGTACAATGTATGCTGTTTTATAGGCAACTAATGAAAAAGAGCTTTGTGTGACATACTTAGCCTGCATCGTGCTGAAAATAAATACGGCATGCTGTAAATGCTTTCCCCAACTTGCCATTTCTGCAAGCACAAGTAATTCTTTTAAAGGCATGTGGTAAGGTCAGGTTTATCTGCCATATCCCCACTTAAAGCACTTCACAGCAACAGAAGTCAGCAGAAAGTGAAAGAAAAGTTGACTTGAGAAAACCCATGCACAGCAAAGACACCATAGCTAAGGGTACATCTATGCAGTGTAAAGCCGTGGAAAGCGATGAGAAAGTAATGTACAGAGTTACATCACAGCTCAAACCTCTAAAAATTATTCCCAAGGACTGGCATTACTTTCAAATTGCAGACAAAACAACAAAAAGCAAGAAGATTAACAGAATTTGTAACAACTACAAAGGAGAGGATTCTGTCATTAAAACCTTAACAGCAAACAACCTAGTGTACAGCTTGCGGGGAAAGCACAGGGAGAAAGTGCCCAACAGAAATATTTAAGAGAGACAAAATTACAGCACAAGGGGCAGGCATGCGTGTGACGGTCCTTACTGCTCGATGACAGGCAGTGCTCTATGTCTTTACACACATGGAAGCCCAGAGTGCTGCACCAGCAGGAAAGCTTGCCTTAAATAAAACGTTCATTGCTGGCAGCAGTATTTGGATGCTGCCTTTCTTAAAATACGTGGTTCGCTGCACTTAGATGGCACTATTCGCTGATTTTGAATTTATTTAAATGGCTACTGACATTGGAGAATGCAAAGGTGTACTCACATGAAAAGCCAGACTGGTTCGCTGCACTTAGATGGCACTATTTGCTGCGTTTGAATTTATTTAAATGGCTACTGATGTTGGAAAATGCAAAGGTGTACTCACATGAAAAGCCAGAAACTCTACAAGCCAGTGGATTTGCAGCTCTTGGTGCAAGGTAGGTAAAACACTTGCCTATCTTAGGTTTTACTCTAAAAGTACCTCTTGCAACTGCTAGCTTGAATGCTGGCATTGAGTGAAGTTCTCCTGGCTAGAGGCGTTTTAGCAACTTTATCACCTAATTCTGTACAAAGCAAGTCTAACTGCATAACAAATAGCAGCCTCAGGAGTTAAATCTTTGCTGAGATCCCACTGATTCCTGATGTCAAACTCCACTGCCACATGTTTCAAAGATCCTCAGGTGCAGAACCCCTTGTTTCCCGAAGAGAGTACCCTTTTGACTACTTTACAAGGAAAAAAAAAAAGCCTTTTTTTGCTCATAGCTTTTTCCTGAAATTAATACACCAAGAAAAGGTGGCATTTTTAAACTCAGAACATGATTATTTGATAATATTTGTGTCTCTTCTGCTCTTCTGCACAAAACTAGAACTGGAATTTAAAAATACTCATCAATCTTTGGATACATTTGACAGCGTTCACAGAGACTGGCAAGAACAAAGCTTTCAGTACTCTGACCCTGCATAGTGAAATGTCACTGAGGTTAGAGGGAGCCCTGCACATGTAGGAAAATGTGATGTTGAAGTGTAGGGCTCTGAGGTGAGTTAGTGTGTTTAATTCCCCACTCTCATGTAATCTAATAAAAATACTTATATTTTTACAATCAAGAACTATACTGCCTTTTAAAAGGCCCTACTGTCTTCAAAGGACTCTAAAGGTAATGCATGTATGCATGGTATATAAATTTGGCTTCTGAAATTGGCCCTGTTGCCTTCAAAGGACTCTAAAGGTAATGCATATATGCATGGTATATAAATTTGGCTTCTGAAATATTTACAGATGGTCTTATGATCTACAAGACCTACTTGAAGACAGAGCACAGTGATGGAAAACGTAGAAATCTGGTTTCCTTGTGAAGCTTATAAGAAGATTGTGTCACAGAAGAAAAGAATTTCCATGGCAAGAAAACTTTTTAAAAAAGTTGCATTCAATGCCAGGCTCCCATACATACAATAATATGACCTCTATTTACTTTGATAGAAATGCCTGATGTGTAATGTAGCTTACAAACAAAAAAAAAACCACCCCAAAAAAACAACCAACCCCCAAACCAAACCAAACCAATGCCTAGCACCTCCTGTATTAAAGGGAGTGAAAACTGTTGCTATTCTTCCTCCCTAAACTCTTTTGCACCCTGACATTTAATACTTGTCTTCACATCCCATCTACAGGCAAATTTTGCAACTGTATCTGCCAAGGATGCAAGCAAAAGACATAACTGGATTAAAACCCAAGTTCTTGGACTTACTGATCCAGGGGCCATTGATATCACTTCAACATATCTTGGATTATGCCATCACTATGTGTATCTATTACTCTGGGCTTTGCAGGAGTAAATGCAAATGAACGAAGTAAACCCCATTGTAAAATGAGCGAAAGGTTCCAAGACAGATTCATTATTTACCACTTCCAGCAGCACAAGATTTAGGGAAAACAGAGCAGGTTTGTATATAAAATGTTTGAAAATGATTTCTTTTTTCCTGACAAGTGGCAATAATTTAAGGAAAAAAAAAAAAAAAAAACATTCCTGAAAAAAAAAAAAAAAAAGATCATTCTTGCTCAGCTAGTCATGTTCTATGACCTTTAACTATTCTTCCTCTCCTTGCAAAAATAAGCCAATACTGGCTTTCACTGCCACTGCCTTTGGCAGACTGACATAACTGAAAAATAAGGCTAAATTATTTTCTGGTTTACGCATAACAATAAAACTATTTTAGAGTTTCAAAATGCAGCCTCCCTGTTGACACTGAAGGGCAAGCCAAAAGCAACCCAGCTGGATTCCCAAATATTGGCTGAAAGCAGTTGCTGCTTTAAATTACTAAACTACACCCACTAATCCAAAACTTGAGGAAATTTGAAAATTCCCTCTGTTGTTTTTAAATGCCAATTGGCAAGACAATGCATTTTTCTGATTTATTTTTAGCATGTGCAGCTATAGGAAACTCAGCAAGACTTTTACATTTCCAAAAGAGTAATGTCAGTATTGCCAACCACAAATTCATTAATCAAAAGTAAGGGCTTAAATCTGGATGTTTAAAAATAAACTATTTTATTTTTTTTCTGAAACAGTACATACTTGAATCTTGCTATTAGCTCTCTGGTTTCTAGGTCTTCAGGACACACTGACTTCACATTTTCTTGATGTTCACTATTAACACAAGAATTAGGTCCCACTCTAAAAAGAAGATTCTCGTGATGATTTAAAACACAGTTTATATTCAAATTTCAGCAGCATTTACAAAAGTGGAATTCAAATGACTCCTGTGGAGGAGCAGGATCCCAACCTATGAAGAACATCAGTGCTAACTTCACATCTTTATAGCTCTCCTCTCAAAACTAACAGACAAAGTTAAGCTGAAAAAGCGTGACACAACTCATCATGAGTCAATGAATTATCGAAAATTCCCATTTTATGTAGTATATTTTCCTATCACGAAACCTTTCTATTCTTATGCACCCCTAAAGAACCTCAACTTACCTGCTGCAAACCCTGGATTGCAGCAGAAGAGCATTAGGAATCAAAACTTTTCCTAAACAAGGTTGATATATGAGCTCAGTTTTATCTTATCTCAGAGGTTATAATTTTAGAAATTGCTTTTTTTAACAAGTACTGTGCACCTTCAGGTTTGAAGTCTCAGGATCATATTCTACACATAGGCTCAGCAATAGTGGCTTCACCACTGCTCTTCATGTCCACTGATCACAACAGTCAGAATTAAGTAGGTTTCCCCATTAAAGAACTGGGAAATTCAGATGGCGGGCTGGGAAATTCAGACTGCTCCCAGTCTTCTCGTCCCTCTTTAGCCACTAATATACATAAGTACAGGTCCCTTAAATTCAGTCATCCTTCCCCCTTTCTTCGTGTATACTCAGTGATACTTTAGTCATGTTGCTTTCTTGATTAACATTGAGAAGCCTGCGTGGAAAGCGATTATAGAGAATATTCAGGAGCCAACAGAGTCCTGTTCTGATGAAGCGCAGAGAATAATTTACATGCACATGGAAAGAGATTCTTATCCACGATTTCTTGAGTCAAAGTTCTATGAAAAACTCAAACACAGCCTCCAAACTGATTGTAATAATTCAATGGCAAATTGAGAGAAACGTTGACAAGCCATGAAGATTTCTTCTGGCATAAAAGTGTTCAAGATTTGAAGGAGGCAGAAGAAATCGGGCAGTAGACAAGGATTGTTATTAACCTGCTCAGCTGTTCTGTTGATGTTAGGGTTGATGAAGCACTACCTTCCCCCTTCCCTTCTCACTCATGCGTAAAAGACAACTTGGTGATTCTTTGATCAAGTATCAAAGCACTCTGATTTACATTCAAGAATCAATCTGACTTCTCAAATCTCATTAAAACTGGAATCTCTCAATTCTTTTAATGGACTTCAGCACAGACACCAAGAGTCAGAGGAAATCAGGGACCTTTCTAGTATCCTCTCAAGCTGCATTATTCCAAGGAATCCAAAGAACAAGTCATTCTGACAGCAGCCCCATGATCCCCCGATAGCATCATGCTGATCTTGCTGGATGGTTTCACGGGAAAAATGAGGTATTCATTCAATTAAATTCATTTATTTGACTACGATTGTTTGGGCCATGTTGCCAGTTCATGCTTTTTAACAGCTGCAGCTGTAACTTGGCTGCCTGGTTTAAAAATACTCTTTTTGTGACAATGTAATAAATCATTGTCTGACCTCTGTTGGGAAAGTCTCTTCTTGCTATGGGAGGCTCACTGAAGTTTATCATGCTACTTGCTTAACCACAGTAAGGTTTTGTTCTTACTGAGAACCTCCCTTATTTTTTCAGTGTAAATGTCTAAGCCTTTTCCTCACAAGGGCAAGCATGAAAACACAGATCAGTGCAGATAGTAAACAAAAAAATTGGGTTTCGCCTCTATAGCATCTGTCCTGTAATAAGGAGAAACAGTTGTTCTGTTAATACATTCCTCTTGCCAGTGTAATAAAATATTGTATGTGACTATATTTCAAGGTGAATATTCAATCCTTCCCCAGAAAAATAATCATTGTTTAGGGCTTCTGAGCAGTGGTGCACCATACTGTGGTGCACAATAAGGACTGAAAGATTGATAGTTCTGTCTTTGGTTTGGTGGGGTGGGGTTTTTTTTATTGTTTGTTTTTGAAGTGGGAAGAAGATATGATCATTTTCCCAAAATAGATTTTGTTGTTAACTGGTAGAGATCTTTCTCTCACTTGATTTTTCTTTAGTGTTACCAGATACATGACAATAACAGTGTATTTCATCAGATCACATGGTTCATAAAACAGTAACTAACGGCAGCAGCAGTAACAAATCACTGCTGTTAACATTTTCATTAACAGCACTTGAACAAACTCAGGTATACTTTCCACTGGCAAACAACACTAAAACGCATTTGCTCACATTAATCATTCCAACCTACTGCTAAGAAAGAATTAAAAAAAAAAACCCAAACACAAACCTCAACTTTAAAATAGCTAAATCGGCAGAATTCTTTCCCATTCTTCCCTCATTTATGTAACAAGAACTTAAAAAAAAAAAATTTAAAAAATCAAAACAACGGCAATTCTTTAAACACACTAAATTTTGTAAGATAAAAATGTAGATTAATGAAAGCACTATAGCAATTAACTGTATCCAGCCTTGGAAATTGTTGACTTATTGAAGATCCCTAAAAAAAACCAAACCACACCAACAACCCCTACTAGACAGATGGCTTAGAGGTTATTTGTCTAGGGTGGTTTTTTTTGTTGGTTTTACATATGTGTTTGCTTGGTTTGTTTTAAAAGGAGTTGACAATTAGATAATTTTTGCTTTGCAAATGTAAGCTATGTTGGACTAATTTCCTGATAAAAGTGATAGAATTCAAACTCTGTTACACTGCTCTTTTCATGAGCTTTACACCCACTCTTGGCATCTAGGTGGTGATGAATGTAAAGTAACAAATGCAGATTGCATATCAGGTCTAAAAATAAAGTAAAAATCTGCTTATAATTAGAGTCAGTCAAAACAAAACTGTAAGAATAGCATAGCCTAATCTTTTCTGTAGAGATGGGTGGTAAATAAGAATATGTAATTTCTCTTCATTTTATGATCAAAAACCTTCAGAGACTAAGTTAAGTGGCTTTTCTCTCAATTATTTCATACTTCCATAATTAATTCAACATATTTCTGCTTTTAAATCCCCAGAAATAGATTATAGGTAGTCTCACTCTAAGCATAGTAATGAAGTAATATCCAGAACTTGGTACTGTAGACAACTCACTTAAATATTATTAGCAGAGATGTTTATCACCAGTTCCAGATAAGGATGTTTAGGACCCTACAGCCTCAGAGGAAAGGGAAATGACTGTCGCATGCGCAACCATTGCCAAATATCCAGCACTGTTGCAATCACACGTCCCTTCAGAAACTGATGTTTGGTCTAACGTTGGCTAAACACAGAGGGAAGAGCACAATGGAAGAAGCCTTCCGAAAAGAACATCTTGCAGCACATGCCAATTAGCTGGATTACGTGGCTACAGACCATAGTTTTTCCGGGCAGAGGCTCTATCCTAACACAGGCTTGCCTACAGTCTCCTACAACAAATCTTCACAGAGGTGGTAACTTCTCTGGGTAGAGCTATCCATTTAATACTCTGTCAAGAGCATTGGGTAATTGCACGGATTTGAGATGCTTTGATTTAAAAGTCTTATATTTCAAACTACAGAAAAAAAATTTAGAAAAATACCTTTTAAAAACCTAAATTTAAAACAGCAGTCCTAATCTGGGGTCTGATTAGGATTCTAACTTATTCTAACTGATAAAGGATTCTGATTTTTTCTTTAGTGAAAAAGAAAAAAGACACAAGGTGCAACAACATAGAAAGAAATTTAAAAAATGCAAGAGGAACAAATTATATATTGTGGAAGCAAATCATGTAGCCAAGCACTCTTTTAGATATTATATATCAGAGGTGCATAGATTCTAAGAAGTACGAATTCGCATCCCATCAGCAAGAAGATACCACCCACTGCAGTCAAATTGTGCAATTGGTTATTAAGAAAGGAATGTAAATTAATAAGAGCAATGCCTAAGAGCAAAGAACCATGAGACATCTTGAAGTGTACTGGGAATGGCCAGGATTAAGTACATATACATTCTGTCTTGATTCACTTGCATAAACACTTTACAGTACGTAACTCCCTTGGGCTATCCAAGACTTCCCCTGGGGCTGGTAGATCTGACACAGGTAGATGGACACACTGTCCAAACAGGCACCACTGGGTATCCTAGAGCATCTCAGCAGGACTAGAAACCTGTGTTTACACAACTGAATCAAGTCTGTTTTCTAACTATACTAACGGTTTCATTTATAATTTTTTTTTTACCCATCCCCGGCATTTTAAACCAGCTACCAAAAAGCTGTTTTAACTACAACTCCATTTTTCCCTCCAAAGTTGCTATGACAATTATCTCAAGATGACTATACTTATATAGAAAACTTTATGTCCTGTATCTCAGATTTTGCTCAACTCAAAGTGCAACACAACCACCCATGGACTAAGAGCAGCTCCTTATTGCAAGGGCACAGACCTCACAAAATGGGAAATGGGATAGGTCCACCTTGAGAAGGTTATGCAAGTGAGGGATTTTATCCATGGCAAACCCCCAACGATGGGCTACAGACTTCCTTCACAACCCTAACTCCCCAATGCCATGTGCTCTTCTGGATTCTACAGCAGGTGCACGGATCTGAGCACAAGAGGAGAATCCTGAGGCTTTACAGCATGAGGGCACAGGACAGCGCTGCAGTTCCTCTTCCACAACCCCATCCCCCATAAGTCATTTTTACAGGACCCCATAGATCCATAGCCTGCACTTCTCAGCAGAAAACAAGTCAGTGAGCCCAAAAAATCACAGGAAAGACTGTACATGAACATCGCCTTCCTGTCCAGCTGCAAAGAGCAGCAGCTTTGCAATGGTGGATAGAAGCACGCTCTGCTAAGCCGGTAACAAGGCCTAAGGTATGATGTGAAACCACAGCTGAAAGACTGCATTTTGCCTATATCAGAAGCACCAATAATCAGAAATGACAAATGGCCATTCGATTTGCCAAATCCTGAAGGAACATGGCATTCATCTACTGACGGATTTAAACCTCTGCTTTGCGTGCTGGCTTGCGTATCTCACTAAATTCAAACAGGTAAGTCAAAGGTTTCGCAGACTAGGGTGTGATACACTGCACCAGCCAAGGCAAATAGTTTTTTCTCCCACACTCCTTGTCTGCAAATGGTGGCCCCAGTAATCAACTCAGTAGCAACAGGTGAGTAAATAATAGCAAGATTTCTCCCCTGCTCTGCCCCAAAGAATTGCTTACACGGAGTCACTTGTTGCCTACTAGGCCATGATCCACTTTGCTTAGAGAAAAAGAGTAGAGGACTCTAACTTTACTTGTATAAATAGACAGTGAAAGAAATTTCCAGTCAAAGTTCTAAAAGCAGTTTTCAGACACTTCGAATTATAAAGATTTATCATTCACAACACATGACCAGTCAGTTATTAATGAGTCATTCAGTACCATGGCACATTAAACTACTTCTCAACATCGGGAAACTTCAATATTTTCTATTAATTACTCTAACGATGAAGATATACTTAGGTTTTAGTGTCACAATTCGAAGTGTCCACAACTAAAAAATTCAGAAGGAAGAAATATCTAGAACCTTCTAGCCTGTGAACCATTGCCCATGTTGTCCCTTCACTCAAATTTGACTGCTGCTTAAATACACCTGTAACAAGGAAAGAGGACTTTCTAACTAACATTTGTAATCTCATTTCAGTTACGTTACCAATAAAAAAAGAAATCACCAGTTTATTCCTCATTATCTGCTTCACTCTCTCACTACTTTTCATTTTAGCTGTATTTTTGGAACAGTTTGCCAGTGGTCACCCTGCTCTTACTTTCTAGAACAAAGTGTGCTTTGTATATTTACACCAGTAGCTTCCCTTTCTATCTGCCTCTCATTTCTCTTTACATTCAATATTAATTTATTATTTTTTAGCATATTTAACACACATAGCTTTAAACATTTTAAAGAGTTTTTTGTTTGTTTTAAATAACTCAAGACTTACATCCTGTAAAGTTTAGTGGTTCCTAGATTAACATCTATTACTTACAGCCCTTTTGGACAGGTGTTCTACAGTACCGCCCAAATCATGGCAAGGTAAGAGTTAGTTTTACCTGCTGCTCTGAAGAAGTGCCACCCATCTAGCCCACAAGTGGAGGCCTGCTGGCTGACTCAGAGGTCTAAATTAATTAGAAGACCAAGGTGATGAATACCATGTTATCAAATGCAATTCAGCAATACAAACACGGCAGCAGTTCCACAGAGCAAATTACAGTGGGGCGACTAGTCCAACTTTTATTGCTGCTACATCAGCATGGCAATTACTTCCTAGCAACATGATTAGTGTTAAAATAGGGCAAAATTGCTCAGGGGATGATAAGCCTGTATTGTCTTTGCAGCTGTAGTGCGCTGGATGAACAGTTCACTGACACTTAAAGCCAGAGACTTTTACATTGTTTAATATTGGGCAGTGGGCGAAATCCACCTCTAGTGTGAGTTACAGGAGTAAGCTGCTGTAAAAGTCAGAATAGTTGCTGAGATAATTGCACTCAGTCTAGCTCTGCTTCTCTGATAAGTTTGTTAAGGTATAGTATTACAAAAACTTCAGGGAGTTTTTCTCAACATAATCAGAAATGAGATCAAACCGTACCGATGAAATCTAGTAAACAAATTACCTGTTCTTACAGGTGGAAATTTAATAGAACATGCTAATCATTTTTCCCCTAGCAAATCTGGACTTAATGATTTTGTGCAGTGCTACATGAAGCTAATAGCCTAAATAATCCAGACAATTATTTTTCCACAGCTTTTGGAAGAATTTCCATACCTGCATTGGGTCTGCCAGTCATTTTGGCTACAAAAAACGCTTTTCTACTCAGCATCTAGCAGTTTAGAAGTCAGCTAGCTGGAATACACCTACAGTATTTGTGGAAAGGTGTTAACCTACTCTGCCTGCACTTCACATTAGCGGAAAAAAAAAAAAAAAAAGAAAGAAAAAAAAGATGTTCCAACGCCAAGAACTACCTGACCCCACTAGCACAAGTTTATAACCAATGCTGTGAAACTGGTTTCATAAAAAAGCAAATCTCATGACTCTGAGGCACTTAGGCTTCAGCAATGATGTAACTTGGAAAGATTTCTGGACAGAGAGGGCAAGGCAGTGGTATATTTACATTATGTTGATGCTGGTAGTACTCACGGAAAGCCACAGGGCATTAGAAGCATGTTGCTTTAGAAAACTCATGGAGTAACAGAGAGCTGAAAAGCCAGCAGGTGAGGAACTTAATAAGACATAGGGACAGAGTAAGTTTCCTGGGGAACTACTGTCCCAAATAAAACACACAGTTGAAAGAAGTCTGGAAAAAAAGGCCAACTCACCCCCAAAATGATCTCTTCCTCTCCATCTTCCTCTTTGACCGGGACACACAATATTTGATAACATACTCCTAGCCATAAAAAGAGCTTGAAAGAGTCCTGTGAAATATCCCAGGAGTAAACTGCTGGACAATAAATGTTGCCCCCCACAAAAAAAGGGCAATCTAACCAGTGTTGTACTTAGTGTAATCTGTCAGTTACAGGAGGGCTTTAGGTGCTATTACCATGCTGTTAATGGAAATTATTAAGTGTTGAAAGAAAGAGGGTGAGAAAAGACAGTATGAATAAAAATTAACAATTTCATATAGATTCTTCTGAAATTCCAAACTAAAACCAGAATATCCACACCAAGCCCTCTTAAATTATAGCTGCTATTTCAGTAAGAGAACATAATTCTATATTTTTATACTAGAAAAGTATTTTTAATATGGACAGCTTAAAAAAAACCACAAAGCAGTCTTAATCATTTAGGTATATGGAGGCGTTTAGAGAAGCAAACTGTAGCAGTCAAACATCTAAACATAAATCAGAAAGTTTAAAAGTCTCCAGCAGACTTTTCTCATTCCATTTTGGGTTTTTTTTTCATTTACAAACACAATTAACATGTCACCAATAGGCTTCAGAAGGCAGAATGTTTTAATTAGGACACCACTCCTGAAAGACCAGAAATAACAAGAGCTAAGAAAGAAGAGAAACACAGCTATAAAAAGTCTCTGGCTTCCCATTTAGTCTAACACAAAACTTAGAAAAGTCCCTCACAAACAATTTGAAGTCTACCACATGTGGAGGAGATCAGAAGCTTTCTTCTCCATCCCAGCTTGTGCACAGTTCATTCATGCAGATGCACGGCATACATTCAAACAGCAAGATGTAAGACTGGTCATATTTAGTCCAGATGTGTAATATTACTGAAACAATGAAAAAAAATATTTAACACCTGTGTTGTAAAGGGAGCAACTTGGATCCCAGGGGAAATATCAGTATAGAAACTCAATGTTCCTTTGGTTCTCAACAAATTTAAATGGTTTTTGGTCAGTTTTCCACTGCTGTTATTTTTCATTTGTTTGAGCTCAACTCCCCTTTTTTTCCTGGGCCAAACAGCGCTGTTGATAAATGTACAGAGCAGATCTGCCTGGCCAGGCAGAGTAAAGTTTTGTCTTACATGATAAAGAATATATGGCCCTTAAACACATTCAGGAAGCTATAATTATTAGCACTTTTCACCTAAAGAGCTTGACCAGGAACCAGTTGCATTGCTAGGTTTGTCATTTAAATTAACCTGCTTAACATTAACCCTCTTTTTAACGTGAAGTGAAAGACTTAAAAAGAATTTACATCAATAAATGATTAAAGCCTGTGACAATGAGTGAGTGATAAAGCTCACTGAAGCTAAAAGCACAAAGCGTACTCTGCTTTACTGCAGCACGACAAATGAAATGGCAGATGCGGCCGCACTACCCAGTGCAGAATTAATCCCAGAACAGATTCTCAGGTAGGTGAAGAAACAAGTGCGGTGTCACAAGAGGGGATGTGCCCATACCTACAACACCAATTAAAAAAGAGAAGCAAACACAAAATGGTGCTTTAAAAGCAAAAGTACAAGTTGAACAACTTTCATATAAAGCCCAGCAGTTTAAAGTGCATTGTATTTTATTCCTTTATCAGTCCTCCACTGGTCCTGAACCATGCTGATCAGAAAAGGGGATGAACAAATTACACCTGGACATGCATGGGGACAGCAAAAGAAGACAACATCTGTGGGATGAAAGTGAGATTTTAAAGGTAGCTTCACAAGCACAAAAGCATTTTAAGGGAAAAGATCAGGAAATACGCAAATTATATCCTTTTACACATCTCCTTTCCAGGCTCTCCAAAGCCACATTGCATTCAGCATGCAAAAAGACTTGTTACATGACTTTAACATTAAAGTTCAGTTGGAACCATCCTTTCCAGTTAGCATTGCTGTTTGGCCAGAACCGCCCAGACAGAAGGGAAAGCCAGCAACTGGACACAGGCTGTGATTTCTGTCATGTAGCCATGGATTTTATGGTTCCCTCTGTTTCTAGCTCACACTTTTGAAAGTACCACTGCTGTCACCAAGGGAATCTAAAAGGCTTCCTCAGCTCTTAGCAAGAAAGTAACTTCCCAACAATGCAGTGCTACTTCTGTAACACCAGTTTCCACAGAACATGTGGCTAATCTCTTGTATGCATAAAAACACGGACTCCAAAAATGAGTAAGCTCCCCAACAGCATTAACAAAAATCCTGGCCTTTCTGGTGTACAGGAAGATATAGAAAGACGTGGTTAGCTTAGGTGAACAGTTATTTGTTTCCTGAAGCGTTATTTGCTTCTGTACTTGTTTCTACTTGATTTTCTTGTTCCTCTCTCATTCTTGGTTAAAGATCACATGTGAAAATTAGCAGGTCTGACTTCATTGTTTAATTACACCTCCCTAATTTGATTCTTAGATAGGCAGCCAGCATCTTCCACAGGAGAAGTTTTACTTCAAGTATAATGGAATCTTTACCAGCATTCCGCATCTGCACAACCTGCTGCTGTAACTCTTTTATCCTATTCTTGCCAGCAACGTGCCAAAGCAACAAAACAATTCTAAGGACAGGTGACGTCAAAGCACTCCTACAACTGCAGATGACTGTGTCCAGAATGGGAATGTAAAATAACCAGTGTCTGCACAGAAGAAAAAAAAAACCAAACCAAAAACCAAGGACGCACCACAAAACTGAAACCAAAACAAATAACCCAGCAGGCCCCCATACTTCCTTTACCTTTCAAGTTCTTACTACATGCACTTCTCCCTCTACAAATACATTCTTGAGAAGCCAGGGGGAGGGTTTTTGTGTTTGAATTTTTCACCTCCCCACCATTAGAAGCATCTTCATAAAAAGTCCTGAATTGTCCAGTTATTTCAAGCCTGCCCTATGTTGGTTAGTTACTGTGCACGTCCCTCTAGATTGTCAATAAGACCAGTCGCATGTTTAGCCACCATTTTCTTAAGTTATTTTTCGCCCCTTGGAGACAAATGTGATATGTAGTGGGCATGCTTAAATTTCAAGAGAGATCACTTACACCTACCATCCAGTTTTGAAGAGCAATTCAGCTCTATTTACTGTTACAAGTATGTAGCATGTAAAAAGGCTTCAACATGTTAAGACAGTGCTACTTCTGATTAGACAATAAGAGATTTCTAATTTTGGAAGCTTGCCAGCTGTTATAAATAAATGAATTTAAGATAGTGCTACTTCTGATTAGACAATAAGAGATTTCTAATTTTGGAAGCTTGCCAGCTGTTATAAATAAATGAATTAACACAGAGATAAGTGTAAAAAAAGAAAGATTTATCCCTTCTTTTAAGTTCAAACATGAACTAAAATAAAGAGTCTGAGCAGTATTGTTTCAAAATAGCATACTGATGGAATTCTACACAAATATAAATTGAAATTCTAGCCTTCCATGAAGCATTGATACCTTTCTTTGACTTTCTAAAGAAATTTAAAAAGTCATGCATGAAGTGTCAGTGTTGGAAACAAATAGCATTCTAAACTGACGGGCATAATAAGTCAGTTTAAGGCCCCGTATCTGAAGGGAAAAATTCGGAAGTGAGCTTTTCAAAATTCACGTGTGACCTCTTTAGATATTTAGGGCCTCCTTTATATGAGTATTATCATTCTCATTAGAATCACTTGCCATCTAAATGTTATGTAGATTTTCCTTCCAATTATGACTTGAATGACAGTTGTGCCTGTTTCCTCCACCATGAAGACATACCATTTTTCTGACACAGCTGTTCCATCCCTTCTCATCTGGTTGGTGTAACTGCAAACAGGGGCGTGCTTAGAGCAAAGGTGAATTCCCAACACCTCTGAGCACTCAAACCTCTGCCTGGGTGCTTTCCTAAGTGCTCTGATTACCAGCTGCAAAAACCAGCTTGTTGCATGGGAAAGCATTATTAGTGTCAGGAATGAAACCTAAAATCTTAGCCTCTCCCCCATCCCACCCATCATTGTCAGTACAAAGAAGGAGGGGGAAAAAAGCACATTTAAATAGCATGCAAATTAACCTTCAGATTTTGCTATCAGCTGATTATATATTGTGTACAGAATTTCAACAACTCTCACAAGTTTGTTTACTGTGCAAAACTTGTATACAAGTGTATGATGCTCATATATTTTGAAATATGAACTACCCTCTGAGCCCTTCAGTCAATATCAATAGATATTAGAGCTTTATAATCTGCTGCCTTGCTGATATGGAGTGAAGGTACAGTTTTACACACCACAGAGCCAGCAGGTCTCTACACTCACAGCTTAGACTAATTAGGAAACTAGCAAACAAGCAAACAAATAAAGAAGGAAATTCCAATTAACTATCCTTCAAAAGGTCACTTCTCTTAGCCAGTTAAAAGAGACAACACATAGAATAGTACACAGTCTCCTTAGCGTTAACAGAGCATACTCTAAAAGGCCAGATGCAATCTTGAAGCTTGGCAGGGAGCCCAAAAGCACATTTCTTTACAGATAGCGAGTCTTGGAAGGATTTTCAGAAGTGATCCTTTCCTTCCCAAAGGTTACATGTCTTCTACAAAGCACACAAGCTTAGGACTAGCCAATCACAAAATAAGACCTTCCACCACCACAATGTTCTGATTATGATTTAAAGAGAAGCATTTAATCTTCTCTTTAAAAGGACATAAACCAAAAGATTTTGTTTTGGCAACAGTTGTTGCCACCAAACAATTCTCATCCAAGAAATTCCCACTCCATAACTTTCTGCATAATCAATCGCTCTTGTGTTGCTCACAGTAAGCTTTGTAAATCTAAGAGCACTCATTATGAAACTCTCCACCCAGTGCTGGGATTTATGTCAGTAAAGATGGTGGACTTTGTTTAAAGTGGATAGTTTTTCTCCCGATGTACTATGCATCCACGTAAATCTCCTCATCTTCCATTTCTACTGTCTTTGCCTCTAAATGTTTGCACAAACACTGCAGTTTTAGTGAAAGAAGTGGAAACTTAACTGCACTGTCAAAGCTCCCTTTCCTCATGCAGATGTCTGAAGAGACTGTTTTTTCTGCTGTCCACGGGTCCTTGATAGCACATCCTGGAAGGTGTTCTGATACCACAGGTTTAGAGAATTTCACATTTCACCAAAAATTTGCCAGGAACAGAAAGCAGCAGAAAGCATGCTGCCTCTGGTGTCAGCTGGAATAAGTTTTGAGTAAGCGGAATAAGCCTGCTGAGTAAGAACATGTCAGCGTTAGTTTGTAACTTCTCAGAATAAACTCCTTCATACGATGTTCCAGGAATATTAGCAAACAGCTTTAGTGTATCAGTTGACTCAGTGTGCTGGTGACATGGAATAATAGTTATGAGGAACAAAACCAAGGAAGCCAGAGCATCCCATGTGCTTAATGTGTCTGAAAAACTCAGCCACCTAACACTTGGCAAATTAACAAAGCACTAAATGGTAATATATCCTCAAAATAAGTTAAAATTGCATAGTGTTGGCTAAGCAATCCAAGAAAGAAAGTGTGACCATGAGAAAGCAGATGTTTCAGTTAAAATGTTAAAATACACTAACTCCTAAGCTATGATCTATTAGGAAACAATCCAAGACCCAGAACTAGCCTGACACAGATCCAGTAGTATTAGCAACAGGCAGATAAGCTAGTATTTACAAAGCAGATTTGGTTTGTAGTCTCCAAAACAATCTTTTCTGAAGATCATACAAAATACACATTGCTCAGGACACTGGCAGTGGCTAAGGCTCTTGCTGTGCTTAGTTTTAAGCTGCACAATTTCCAGGTCTCAGCCAGAGGCTGATGGAGACACCCCTATTTCATCTGTGCTTGCCGACAGAGGAGAGCTCTGCAATCACAATGTCAGTGAGAAATCAAAAAGATTTCTCTCATAGAGCACAAACTCCCCAGGTGATCTTACAGTTATGAACAGTCAAAAATTTCACTAAGAAAATGTTAGTGAAGACTTAACTAGTGTTAGTTGAGGCTGAGTGCAGGCTAGCAATGACACCCATCAGTTTTGGGTGCCCATTTGTGTTTTTAGGAGCCATATCACATGAGATAACTAGCTGTCAGCCTTTGCTGTACCTCATTCAAAGCCAGGAGTAGATGTCCTTAGTCCCCACATGTAGGCAGCTTTAGGTTATGCTACGTTGAGTTTCCTTATCCTGCAAAAAAATAGTTCAAATAATGATTTGATCAGTACCCTCAGCTGCGGTACAGAACAAAAAGCTCCTGTTAAATTTGGTTACGCAGACTAGAAGATAGTTACATAGAGAGCCATGACCAGCCAGCAGCCTGACCTCTGAAAACAAATGGATTTGATGCCCAGGCATCCTATAAGCCACCTTAGCGTCCAGACAATTATGTTTTAGAGGTGTTTTTCACCCATCTTTGGAAAAAAATTTCACCACAGTGCTGAGAAATCTTTGCCAGTAGCAACTCAGATACCACTGATTTTTATCAAAACTAAAAAAGACTGATGGAATTGTCATTTTTTTTCCTTCCACAGAAAGCTGCTGACAAGTCCTGATAAGAAGAAAACATTAATACACAAACTGTTTGTAGCTGAAGCAACCAAAGCGTTAAGCTGAGCAAAACCTTTGATTTCTGAAGAGAATGCAAGTATGCAACTAAGACACCTACCTTTAGCTTGTGGATATGTTTACACAACAGAATTGGAATAAGACAGGAAACCAAACTTTCTGTGCTTGTTTTTATCATCTTATTAGTGGAGCTAGAGACTAAGAATGGAAAGAAAGACAAGAAAGCTGAAGATCATCAGCTACATCTCTAACTGCCACGTATCTCTAAGTGATATTTTCAGTGAATAAAATGTTCCATTACTTATCATAGAATGCGTTGGGTTGGAAGAGGTATTTAGAGGTCATTTAGTCCAACCTCACGGCAGTGAGCAGGGACATCTTTAACTGGATTGGATTTCTCAGAGCCCCATCTACCGAATGGTTGTATGTTAAGCTTCAACTCCTTTCTGTCATCAAGTTTCTCCATGAAAATAAGTGGAAAGTCGTGCCATAAGCTGGGAAAAAAAGAGTACTGTTACTAGGCAGATTTATCGTACTCATTTCAAAAGTGATCCAACACCACAGATCGATTTAGAACTGTAATGGAAAAAAGTCTATCCTCGTGCTTAAGCGCGCAAGTTTAAAGAAACAGGCGGGCATGCTGAAGTTCAAGAATCCTCTGCCAGGCACTTAGGTGAGATGTAAAGATGGCCCTTGTTATTTCCTTGTCATGCACAGCACACCGCTGTGCTGTTCTTTCTCTTCCATCAGATATAGGCCAAAACCCTACACAAAAGCAACTGACAGCAATGAATTTACATCGAGAATAAACTTAGCAGTTCCAGGCAATCCTGCATGGACTACAATACTTGGAATAGAAAACTCAACAACAGAAGTGAAATGGGCAACATGTTCTTGCCACTACAGTTGAATCGGAGAGATTAAAATGACTACCTAGTGTGCAAATAAAGGATTAAAGCAAACAGCATTGCTTCTGGTACCCAGAAGGTGATTTTTTTCTTTTTTTTTCATATTTGTTTAAACAAAGTGTTGTGTTTATTCATTCTTCCATCTTTCAATAGAACCATGAATGTCCCAAGTCAATGAGGCATACTTCCTCCTGGTACGCTTGGAAAGAGCACACCACATTTAGAGAACTACTTCTATCACAAACATTTACTCAGTGGTGTCTTCAGAAGATCATCCATGTGACCTCTCTCAGGCTTTCTGTTGGGCGCTTTTTTATTTTGTCGTGTCTAAAGGGTGGACTACAGAAGAACGAGCACTTGCTACTTGATCAGATACAAGTCTTGTTCACACAGATAATCTCTTATGAAGGAAAGGAACCAGAAAGTGACACCTAAGACACCGTACTGATGGTTATTAGTGATCTAAATCCTTCCAGACTCCTTGTATATTAAATGTATTTTTTTTGGCATTGCAAACAAACGAATTAAAGGCAGTTCATTAGACAAGCTTTGCACAAATCCATAGAAGAGCAAATGGGAATATCAAGCCTGAGCTCCAACTTAACATTAAAGTCAACAATTAGCTCCACATTAATCTGGTCCTGATCAGCAAAGCTGCGCTGACTTCACACCACATAGAGATCTGGCCAGATTTTAAACACACACACAAAAAAAATAAAATCAAAGCCCCCCACACCATATACACATAACTTTCTCCGGCTTATCAGCACAGCTTTTCTGTCTTTCTATGCCAGAAATACAAAACATTTTAGAACAGACTATTTAAATTTGTTTTGCAGATTTGTAACTGGAACATTAACTGTTTGTGACACTTTTTTTGCCCTGTTTTACTTTTCATATACTATCTCCTGTGATAAAGCAGCAATATATCAAAAACTAATTATGTAAAACCTTGACTAATAAAGCAAATGCCAAATTACTTCAAGGAAGGTAGGCAAGAAGGTGTAATTCATTAAGCCCAGACAGGTTTCTGTAACATGAAATTAACACATAACCTTCTTTCGTATATACATTTTCAATATCAAAAGCGTTTATCCTGCACCCACTTTCTATAACTGCTTTCAAGAGAATATTTCAAATGGCAGTAAGGAAATGTGCTCTGACAGTCATTTTCTTCAAGAAGAAATATACAATAACAATCTCAGCATTTTTTTGTTGGTGATTTTTCATTATTAAAAGACTTGCTTACTACTAAATAGTATATCCCCGTGGCTTTTTTTAACTCTTTCATTTGTAAAAGGATTGTCAAAGTCATTAACAGCCAAATTTTATGCACAAAAATCTGTGACGTAACCTGGTCTTTCTTCTTTTCCCCTAATTATGGCTACCAAATTTAAACATTAAACAAGAAGGAAGAAAGAAAATCTGCAAATTTGTAAATAACACATCACTGGTACAAATTTGCAGGCAATGTACTTTTCGCATCAGCATTTCTTATTTCAGTGAAAAAATACCAACTTACTTGCGGGTGATGTACAAATACGAAGATAATCAAGCCTGAAAGGCAGAGCTGCAAGTATAAGAAACAGGTATATTAATGGTATTTTTGAAAAAGGCAGACAGTTGCATAACTGTATTATACGAAGTACTTGCAGAAAGATCACCCAACAAAATAATGTTTCTGTTTCCTTTTGATGCATTTGATGTTATCAGTAGTAAACATATCCTTAATTAATCTAACATAAATGTTTTATTTTACACGTTGGACATCACTTCATATAGACTATGACGTAATGGAAACACCGCAGCTCTTAAATAAGACAATTTGAGGCTCTGCAAACTAAATGGAAAAATGTGAAGCACCAACTTTTTGCCTATTTTTTCCAACGATTATTATTTCTGACAGAGTCACATACCTGTCCAAGGCAAAAGCTGCCTAAAGCATTTCATAGCTAAGCAGCCAGTGCAGCTCACTAACTGCCAAAGAGAAAAAGAAATGTTTATGGGAGCTACCAGAGATCTGAGACAGCTCTGAGCTCACATCTGGTAATATTGCTCTCTGCTGAATATCCTTGGCTTTAGGGCACACAGACAACAAAAGACAACAAACGTAGAACTTGGTTAAAAACTTTTTCCCCAGAAAAAGCACAAAGATGAGCTTAAAACAGAGAAGAACAGGAGAGTACATATACACATCTCTGTGTAATGCTGGGAAACGCTGCTAGTCAGACTTTAAGCATCAGCTCCATGAGCCTTACTGATCTTACTAGCTTTTAATAAGTTACTGAGCAGTGAGTACTGTAACCCTGCTCCTCAAGTTTATTTCTCAGCAGTCATGGCAAATATTACAATAAAATCTTTATAAAAATATAAAAAATACAAAGAAGAAAGAGCAATTATGAGAGACCTAATGTCTTTTACATACTCTGGCTGGACATACCTCAGCTTTCTATTGAATCTACAGGTTGTCTCCAGCAAACTTCACCAACAGAAACAAGCTTGACTGGCTCATTACCAAAGCAGATACAAGCTCTTGCTTATGCTACAAGATGCTCACAAATTGTACCGTAAAAAGCCTGAATAAAGACTCCTGGACTTGCAGGAAGGTCTAACACGCCACCAAGGAGCTCAGCCTACAGGCAGACCAAGATGATTTCTGTCTGTAAACATTACAAACTTCTAAGAAGCACTACTTCCAGGCACTGTAAGACCTAGGAAAACATCATCACAGAATTCACTGCAACTTTGCTGTTCTGAATCATGTCCTTCACAGTCTTTGTTTTAAAATACAGCTCCCACTAATGGTAAGGGAGGTTACATTTACTCAGAACATGGAAAACTCAGATTCCAGTCTTTCTTCTCCCCAAAAGGGGTTGAAATCCATACTGCAGGGAACTTCTGATAAAATATGAGCGGCTATTCAACGGATTATTTACTCAACATATTTATGGAAACATATTTTATTACTCAACATACTTTCTTAAAATTGTGGTACTAGACTCCCACTGAACTTACCTTCAGGTTGTGTATCCAGCCATCCGTACTGGAGGACCTCACTAAAGGCACGTTCCAGCCTCAGCTGCTCAGAAAAATTGTGCAAATACCTTGTTCAAGAATTAGAAGTGTAATTCAGTATAAGTCTCACTTCTTAAGCCACTCAGCTATATATTTTATGTAAGTACCTTAAACAAAATTAACTCTTCACACTAAGATTTACAAATCAAATCATTTTCTTTGCTCCTTCTCAAACATACATACCCTCCACTCAAAGCCTCCTGAAACTCTAGCATTTCCATATAGTAGCAGTCAATTGCTCAATTAGCAGTTACCACATCACCAGTTTACCATTTAGGATAACCCCAAACCAAGAGGGATTCAAGACTGCAAACAGCAGCAGCTGCTAAATGAGGTGTTAAACCTGTCTGCAGTGGGATAGTAATTGCTACTTGTTCTGCCAGGTTACCCTTCCTCAGATTTCCTAGATGGCTAATTCTAGATCTGAATATCATCCTCCAATAGTATGGTATATTTTTCCTGGTATTTCTTTACTACAGTGTTCTCTAAAACATCATTTTGTCTAATTTGAAGCACTGCATTTAATTTCCAAGTACATGTCCTTGGCATGCAAAGAAAACATGGTATTAACCTTGAACTTGCAAAACACTTTGATATGACTCCATAATTCTAGAACTACAGAAAACTGAATTATGGAGTCATTCCATTAAGGATCACTAAAAAAAAAAGGAGAACTTTCTGCTTGCAGTCTATATCTTGAGGAGAACAGCTACCCACTATCCTTTTTAAGCAACTGAGCAGTTGTCATCTCTAGGTTGCTATTGCACTGATTTGTGCACTAGCGGCAAAAGCAGAAAAGCATTACAGAATCTGACAATTAATTCAGCACAAATTTCCAGTAAAAATCCATCGGTTGAGAGCCCGGGCCAAATTCTCTCTGAGTTTGGAGGAAATACAGAGGAGGAGACTAAAATGTGATGACCGGAGCCTATTCTTGTTTTCTTAATCGAAAGTGTATCACAAGACAGCTATCACAGTTAGTCTCTGGAGAAGCTGTTAAGTAGCAACAGGTGCGATAAGTCGCACTTAAGGAAACCTGTGTCAAACTTCTCCAAACACCAGGTGCCAAAAGTTAGATTCTTGTTTGTGTTTATGCACATAGCTATCCGACCTGCATTTGATTAGCTCCCATGAACTTTGATTTAGAAGCCTGAATCACAGCTGCATAAGGTTTTAATTAGATAATCGGTCACTTTGGCCTTTTGTAAATTCCAGTCATTTATTTGCATGCTTACACACTAAGCTGGGAGTTTAGGTCTGGGAAGCAAAACGAAAAATATAAACCTTCCCAAGCTAGTAACAGATAACTAACTTCACAAGTTAGTGTAAGAAATATTTCACCAGGAGAAGCTCATTGCTTAAAGATCAGAATTTAGCAATTAACTAACCATCGTGCACAATGCTATGTTAGTAGTGATTGCTAATGACGTGATTTTAAAGAGCTACTGTGATTTTCTCATTATGCATAACTGCTACAATATGTCTTGCTCAAGGGTAGTACAGATTTGTACAAAAATGGTGTATTAATTTTCAGTAATAGTGGCACATTCTCAACATCAGTTTATGAAAGAGAATGGACCAGAAAGCACATCTGATGCCCACGCAAATATTTTCTTTCCAAATCCTATTACTCCTTAAAAACTACCTTGTCTAAATTCTGGCATCAAGCTAGGAAACATTTTGAACCTACAATAGAACATGAGATAAGACTGTTTTTCATAAATTTTGTAGTTCAGTACATTCAGTTTGTACTGCAGCTTTTTCAGATTTATTGCAGTTTCAGCTTGGCCTCAATGTATTTTATGCAGAGGAACTACCTCACACACAGCGTGAATTGCTCAAGCCATACAAGATGGGCAAGCAGAATTTTGTACACCTTTTCCTTCTTATCTTTTACATAATTCAATGTAAGTCTGATCTGTGGTAGTATTTGGTGGAATTCACAAATACTGCATCTATTCCTTAAGTTTCCTTTTCACTACCAAAATGAAGGAAAAATGTTCCTGTCAGGAGAAAAAAGAGCAAGAGTACACTAAGCCCTACAGCCCTCCTTTTGCAACAGACATTTCAGTACGATGTAGCAAATCCCAGCTGTCAGCATAGGCATTATAAAACTAATGAATTCATCCTCAAAGAAAGTGCTTGCCAGATTTAACAGTCCAAAACTTGCCTCCCATTTCCTATTCCCCTCTAAACTTAAAAACAAAAAGTTATGGCACCCTGCAAGCCACGTGATACCCAGTATCTTTCCTGACCTTCTCAATGCCTCTTTTCCTTTTTCTCCCTCCTGCATTTCTCTATTACTGTTCTTGTGTTTTGCAGTCATGTTCTCAGATTGAATTATCTCCATTTTTTATCTTTTCCCTATTACAGAAGGGGACAGTTTGTATCCAGCTGTCTACCTTATTCTTTGATATTTTCTTTCCTATTGCAGGAATGATTCAGTTGGTAACGGAACAACTGCTGAGACTCCAGAGCATAAAAGAACAATTTTAGTTTATTGCAATATGATACGCTGTGAATCCTGACAAGCGCTCAGGTGCTGGCAGCGGGACTCTCCTCCCTGTAGCAGGAAGAAGGCTGATGGCCCAAACTGTTGCAGCCATCCACAGAATGAAATCCCAGTTCTTGCATGGACTTTTTCCACTGACTTTTACGGGCCTGCAGTAGTTTTTTCGTCATGAGTTTGCTAGTAAAGCTAGTCATAAGTTGACATTCATGCTAGATGAAGTCACTCAGCTCCTGACTATGTCTTTCTAGGAAAGACTTTCAGCCTCATTCCTGTGAATTGAGGAGTAAATAAATATTTTGGACAGTAATGTTTACATTACTATGTAAATATATATTTTGAAGAGTAATGTTTACATTATTATGTAATTATTATATTTATATTATTTTATGCAATGTGAGACTTATCAGATAAGCTTGCCTGAAAATATGTCAAATGTTTGCACCATGATTAGTAAGGTAAAGCCAGGAAACCACAAACAGGAAAAAAAATGTTATATCGTATTGGTTAAACAAGTCCTCTGACTCATTCTCTGACAGTTAAAGAAGTAAGCATATTTCTTTTCCGGCTACATGAATAATGTAACTGCAGCTATACAACAAGTTGTAATAAGGTGGTCTCTCCAGAATAAGTTCACTACATTCATCAGAAATATCTCTGAATGCTTTGCACTCAGTGGCTCAATACCTCTATGGCGACAACCGTTTGTTAGGCCTCCATGCCCAGTCCACAAGCATTCAGATAACATTTAAATATCTTGGCAAATAAAGACCAGCTTGCCTGGCGATATTTTGGTGGGAGAGCTGCCCCTCTGGTGCAGGCCTGGCTGTGGAGCACCCTGGGCACCACGGTTGTGACCTCACGCACGGGAATAAATTGCATTTCTTCCTGCCCAGAACACGTGTTCTTATCCTTCCCTGTGTTGTTTGCCTGTAGAAGTTTTTCAACAGCCTAACATTCTTACTGGTGTGAATTTTTCTTGGTGGCCTCCCCAGGGCGCAGGCCTTCCCCCGCAGGCCCCACACATGGAGCCGTGGGGGCCGCAGGGCCGACAGCTCCCATGGGGCACAAGCTGGGGTGGTGGTGGGGTCCTGCCCCTTCTTCAGCCATCCCTGTCTCCCAGGGGAAGCAAGCTAGTAGGGCTGGGGCAGCCAGGGGGTCAGCTGCAGCCAGGGGCCAGGCCTTGGAGCCTGCCAGCCCTGCCTCCATGGCCTCAAACAGGAGAGGGAGGCGGGCAGAGCTCCAGCCAGCCCCGCAAGCACACTGGGGATGTGCCCAGGAGGTTGTTCTCCCAGCTAATTGTTTTTTAATTCCACCTCCTTCTTCCCCTGCCTGCCTGATGCTTCCGAATTTCTGACCTCATCCACCAAAAGCAAAGAATTGTTTTTCTCTCACAACAGCCACCATCATGCACGTCATGTCCAAGAGGCCTTTCCTGGGCTTTGGGTGAGAGGACGTCTCTGGCGCCGAGCCGAGAGCTGCGTGAAGCGAACAAGTCAATGCTTCCTAATAATTCTTCGTTTGCTTCCCCTGTTTACAGATAAACTATACAGACGCTAAGTGGGATCATCTAATCCTTACAGTGAACATGATGATTTTGCACAAAAGTGAATTAAATTACCATCCTAAATAACTATCCAAAAAATAAACGTGTCTTGGAAATAATTCCAGTATTAGAGAGCTCTTATCCCAACAACATCCCACTGAAAGAGACATTTATGAAGGCTCTTCTGTCTAGTTACAAGATGAGATTCAGGACACAGAATGTCTCTGAAATATACTATGCAATTATGAGGGAAATATGGAAGACAAATGTTTTGGAAATGAGAGAGCAGATGTCCTTTTTTGGAGAACTGAAAGCCTGGTTCTTGAGACTGGCTCCATTAGGAGAAGGTTCTGCTAGGCTCCTTAAGCAGCTTTAGCAGTAACATGAAATAAATGTGTATCAAAGCTGTACAGCAAAACAGGTTTGGTTGTTAGTGATCCTGCACAATGAGAAGAAAATAACGGATGATAGAAATAATGCATTTTTAAATTTTCAGCATCCCCACAACATCTATTTAGAGCAAACCGACCAAAACTCTAATCTTTATACTACCAAAGCCAAGCCAAAATACATAGTCAGCAAACCCCAAATTATATAGCGTTGTTTACATTCTCACAGGCACTGAAAACTTTCCTTGTTGGAATGTCTGCAAATAGTCATCGAGATTATTTACCTTCCGAGACATCTCTTTCCTTTTTTAAAATTACTAACAAACAATCCTAGAGGATTGAGCACATTCTTACAACTTTCACACACACACATTCTCCACCAGGCTGGTATTTCTACAAAATACGGTGTAGCAAACTTGGTCTCAAGTTGTTCTTTTAGCAATCTATTTTTAGTTAAAAAAAAATAATCCAGATAAGGAGTTGATCTTATTCCTCTTCTAGCAATTCTCTTATTGCTACAGAGACCCTGGGGAGGCAAGGGCATATTCACTGCAAGATTAGAGAAGGAATATTTTTCAGGTCATTCCTAGAATATATTTGGAGAAAGGGAAGGTAGATCAACACTCCTGTTATTATCTGTTGCTTCTTTACCAGCAAACTTGCAAGAAGAACCTTTGCTGGAAGAGGAGATCTGGTAGCCATCCTTCCTCTGCTTTTTTAAATCTACCTCTTTTGATATTGCACTGCAAGAGATGGGATCATTTAACACAAGCAGCCTTCAGAGCCTTTAAATATCATACTGTAAAGTTAATTTTCCACTTTTTCAATATGAGATTAGGTTATTTTAATATCTTCCTGTAGTGAAACTGCTTATCCCTCTTTCAATTTTGGAATGTGTGTAACCAAAATAATGCTAATGCATTCTTCAAAGTACCTTCTAAAAAACGTAAAGCTTGCCTCATGGAGCTCATGCCTCTCCTGTCCCTACTCGGGGACTAAAGGAATGTGAGAACTTCAGAACTGGAATCTTGACTGCAGAAGCAGATTGCTGATATTTTTAAAAACCAACCCCAGAACAAATTTATTGTGCCCTGTGTATAATGATACATACTAGTACTAAAACTAAGCCAATGTCACTGAAACTTGATCACAGGAGACCTCATTGCAACCACAAAACCAGTGCCATCGGCAAGACGTGGTGTTAAAGCTCCAGTTGTTTTTTTGTTAAATATATCCCCAATCTTGACTGTAGCATTCAGCCCTTCAAGACAGACCATACAATATATAGACAAAAACATTCATCTTATTGGACTGCATTATCCAAGCTTTTGTGCCAGGCAAAGTCATATAACAACAGGCCTTAGCACTATCCCCAACTCCATCTAGCAATTAAAATGCAGCATAAATCATCACCAATACCTGCTGCTCTTGCAGTTTTGCTGACCAGCAGTGATTCATTTAAAAAGTCCTGCAACCTTAATTTCCTGATCCTTCACTTAAGCTTAAGGCTGACAGTCTTTCCTTGAACATCTGCACAGGCTGCACTACACTGGGATTCCTACCACAGTATTTCTCATGTGTTGCTAGTTTTTCATCTTAAAAAAAGAGGTCAATAAATAGGATAAATAAATTGGAAAGCACAGGCACACTTCTATTTGAAGATTAAAACATGATCATCTCACAAGTAACTCTGAACTGTGCCAAAGTATATTTTGCTACTGCATATAATGTGAAAAATAAAAAGAGTACTTTATGTCATGGGCATCCTTGCTGAAATTTGCTGATCAGAAATAGGAAAGACTGATGTGTTCTAGTTGTAGAGAAAAGGAATAACGTTCTTCAGCGTCCATTTGGTCAGGGTTAAAAGGAAATGTTTTGCAGTGGGAAAAAAAAATAAAAATAAATATGTCCTGCTTCATCTAGCTGCTGTGCTGGAGTTCTTTTTGGTTTGGTTTTTGTTTGTCTGTTGGTTTTTAAATAATTACAAAGTTCTAAGGAAAACAAAGGGAAACGTCACGGTTCCAGATGCAGATTAAATATTGTGCCATGGGACCACCTCCAATCTTTCAACTCAACCCTATTTTTTTTGTTGTTGCAACACACACTTATAAAAACTGGCTTCGTTCTTATTTTATCAAGTATCACTAAAATAGAGAAGTCATTTGATCTACAAAATACCTGGTTTTCCTCCTGAACTTCTATCCATCAGAGAACCATTCTGTAGGTGCCCCAGACTCCAGGCATGTGATTTGCAGAAGAGTTTTCTACACATTCCGTAGGCTATAATGACACGCAGCCAAGCCAGTGTAACTTAGGAAGAAGCACTGACAAGGAGCTTCAATCTGCACCCTCTTCCCATTATTTATCTTATGTCAGATACAGTGATGGGCAAGTGAAAAAGGCACTAGCTCTGCATCAGAACAACCAGACAAATTGTACCCAGAGATTGTATGAGGGCTAGACCCTGAACACAGAGAAACAGCCAGACGACTCCCTGCAGAAGCAAATCACCGTTTTACCTGCTTGGCTGGAAGGTGAAATCACACCACCCCGTATCCCTTTTAAGGATGTAGAAGTGGTAGGGCTGAGGGACAGCCAGCCTCTATTTTGTGAAATTAGAGACTGAAATGGTTCATGTTTAGTCACTCATGGTTGTTCTGTCCCCTAATATAAACATTGTTCTGTAAACATATTGTGAAAATTAATTGTCTAGCAGTTGCCCCATTTTTCTTCTTCCTTCCTTCCTCCCTATTACAGTAGTTCTCATATGGAAAAGACAAAGATGAAAACAAACTTCCAAACACCAGGATAAGTCAGTCCTTATGCAGTGATAAACATAAATGACTTCTCTGTTTCTCCTTTGAGGTAATATCCTGACTCAACTTTCAGGAAGTCCACGGCTGACATTTCTTCCTGGAGTATGGCTTGCGGAACTCAGCACTTTTATTGCCTTGCATGGTGCAAAGTCTCAACATTCAGATATAGATTACCAAGCACAGAATAAACTTCTGATGGAGAACCCGTACATCTCAGAGCCAAAAAATAGAGATAAATATCATAACTGAAAAAATAACTGTTTTCCGATGAAGAGGAGCACACAGTCATTTATTCTTGCTCTGTCATCCCAGCTACGGTCACGGCTTCAAAACCAGGAAAATAGTCATCTAAAGCGATATTGTTATCGATGAACTACCAAATTGTTATAAATCATCCAAACTTATGACATGCCTTTAGGCAGGCACAATTCTGTGAATTTCAAAAGGAATGCTTGATGACAAATGAGCTATTTAAAGTGATGAACAGAGCTCCAACTACTTGGCACAGAGAAAATGTAGCAGCGGTCTCTTGCAAGGTGCCTTACCGCTCGAATCGCTCCAGTTGCACTGTGGCAGCATGCCTACCTCTTGCTGCTCTTGAGACCTCTAATGTGAGGTGCTGTGGCAGCGCTTTTTCTTCTTAGCAAATGGCTACTGAGACTTTTCTCTTTGCTTTTCCACCTCTCTCTCCCCAAAAGTAACATACATCATCAGATTTGATGTGTGTCATAAGCTATGAAACCCACTAATATTTTTTTTTTGCATATGAACCTGTCTCAACTTCCTTTGCGCCACAAGTCCCATTTCATAAAAAATAAACCAAGGGTGAAGCTTAACATATGTCATTAGATATTATTTCCCTGTGGAGGAAGAGCCCAGTGTCAGCTGGAAAGAATTCAGAAAAACGCTGAAGATCCTTCCTGACTTAAAAATCAATAATCAGGAACCTATTGAAGATTTTCTTGCAGACGAAAAAAATGAATCATATTTTCTCTAAGGGCTCCCCTTGCTCCCAGAGTTTTTGTGTATTAATGGAGCTGCCTGGAAGGCTTTCTATCCAACCTGTAAAATATTTCAAACATATGAAAAACTATCATCTGGAATGGTAGATTTGGACAGCCAACAGAGTGAGCTGACAGGGCTGTAAGGACAGACGTGGTCACTGGCTGCATGTCCCCAGGGTGGGAAAGCAAAATGTGCCGGGTGTCAAGACCAGGCAGGATTCGCTGCACATCCAGCAGCCAAAGAGGCAGAGGTGCTCACCTCTATACCACCTGCCTGGCTGAGTGCCAAAGAGTCTGGCAAAAAGTGGGAGAAGAGTCCAGATGGAGCACAGATGACAGTCTCGCTGAACCTACAGCTTCTAGCAAAATGTTTTCATTTGGAAGAATCAGCAGTTTGTATCAGAAAACCAGTCAGCTGGAACATGTCCAAATTCAGTCATTCATGTTTTTGTACCCATCTTCCAGCTAATTAGCTACAGCTAAGACAACACATGGAGATTTGCTACTTCTGCAGGTAGCATCTCTTTGTAAAATATGCACGAACTGCCGAAAGCAGGATGTCTGTCAACAGCCAGTGTGGACTGCTTGTAATCATCTCTTGTCACTTATTAAACACAGGCTCCTAATCCAACCATTAGACATGGGTTTGTTTCTTGTAAAAGATTAACTTATTTTTCTCACCTCTTTTTTTTTTTCCTTTTCTTTAACTGATAAACATTTTACAAGTGACAGAATACTAAATAATTCTGCTTATCTGATTTTATCTATACCTCATCTTCTAAACATACTTTGAGCCAGAGTAAAATTAGAAAGAGATGTTCTAAGTCCTTGGCACTTAAAATCTCTACTTTGGCTCAGCTGACTGCACTAACTGGATGTGATTATTTATATAGCTGTGTAAATGTTCATGGTACTATTTAACCAAATAAAGTATAGAGCGTGAGTCTAGCAAAAAGTCTTGCGCACATACAAGGTCCTTGCTTGCAGGCTTTTCAAGGGTAAATGCATTAAATCCTAATTGTGTGGTGGTCTGAGCAATAAACAAAATCTCTAAGGACGTACGAAACGCTGCAGTGGGTCAGAGCAATGCCTCACCCAGCCCAGTGGTCTGTCTCCGGTGGGGGCAGAAGTAGCTAAGTAGGGAAA
>NW_009719756.1:74277-86677 GCF_000703405.1 Apaloderma vittatum
GAAAAAACTGCTTTCTTGCTCCATTCCCCTCACAGTTGCTCAGCATTCACAACTGTTATGTCAGATATGTTAAAGGATCCTTATCCTTTTCAGAATCTATTTGCGGATATGTTAATGAATCTGTTTAATCGAACACAGTGACTGTTCCATCTCCACACCCTCCTGTGGAAACAAGTTCCAGATACTCATTACCTGCTGACTGAAGACATGTTTGCTTCTATTCTAACTGGTCTCTTACTGCTTTTGTCAAGTGACCCCCATAGTTTCATCCCTTCAACCCTTGCCATTTCCCTTCTCTGTTCTATTTCCTTGCTCCTGCCAGACAAGCCCCAAATCATTGTCCTTTAGCACCCATTTTCAGACCTATTGCCCATGAGAATCTCAGCCTGCTCCCAGCAAGAACTAACACCATGTGCCAGACTGGTCTGGTTAGGAAAAATGGATAAAGGAAACAAGAATATTTTGGTATTTCACAACCAGCATGCCTAAAAAATGGAGGATGTCTTGTGCAGCCATGAAAATAGAACTGTAGTAACTAAGGAACTAGCAGAAAAGGAGCTCAATTTATCCAGGAGCTGATGAAAGAACAACCTGGTAATGACCGAGCAAAGGGTGACTGGGGCAAAAAATGTAAATGGCTGTCTCTATCTAGAGATGATCTTGCCTCAAAATGGTTTAGAGAAAAAGAGTCATTGGAGCTCTCAATCTAACTCTAAAATTATCCTAAATTCCAAAGAGCACAAAATGCTATTATGACACTCTGAGAGTGTTCCAGTCCAGATTGAGCTCAGCTGTGGACGATGATAATTTCACATGCATTTGAGTCTGCTTTGTGAAAAGTTTTTTTTAAAAAATGTATCTATTTAAAACCAGGAGCTGGATTGAGCAGGAAGCTCAAGGTGATATGTCACTGGATGGAAATATTCAAAGGTTTCATGTATCTTTAGGAAAAGAAGTCCCTGATCATGTAAACTCTTGCTAATTAATGACAAAGATGGGAGACAAAACACAGAGAGTCACTGCTACTCCTTTAAAAGATGACAGCTTGCTCGTGCAATAGGCAGTGCAGCTGCACGATTGAGTACCTAGCTGCCTATGATTAAAAAATCATGTGCTACCAACTGAACTGGCCTAAAAATCTGGTCACATCCTCTGCATAGAAAGTGTAGTCTTCCATAGAGATTTTCTTCTGTGCTGTTCTGACTGGTTTTAAAATTTCATCACGTTTCTCAAACGCAACCCAGAATAACGATTCTCACTTTCATGTCAAAGTTAATCGCTACCCTCTGCGAAGGCAGTGACTAACAGCACAGCAAAGCAAAGGAACTTCTGAAATGGCAAAAATCTAACAACCTTCTGCTACTATAGAAACAGCAGGATGCTTCCCAGGTAACAATTTCTTCTAGATTTCCAAAACAAGCAAGTAGAAACCTGACCAAATCCTCCTCTGTATCCTTCAGGAGAGGGTAGGTTCCAAACAGAGATATTTTAGCTCAGAGTCTGCAAAATACAACATCTTTGCAGTTCATCTTGTTACAAAAATATCTGTGGCACTTAGATTATCTGCTCTTTATACACTTGCTAAATATTATTAGATTTATTAATGTAGTTATGGCTTGATTATTATTTAATCTTACTGATCCAGCCTTCGAACCAGGCTTTCAGCTAAACGCAGCTTATGCAGAGCAATGTATGTGAGGATAAATGTCAGCTATGGCCCAAGTTAGACACCCACAAACCTGGGAAAACTAGGAACTCCTCACTGGCAGCTTCCTTACCTAGAAAACCTCACAGAGCTGGAAAATTGCTGTAAATCTACTATATGGTACCACCCGATCAGGCCAGTATAGCAGATGGGGGAAAAAATTCCAAGTTTCTTGTTTATTTGTCCTTTGTGTAAACATTTATAAATAAATATGCTTTTAAACTTGAGCAACTTTAAATGTTAATGACTTGCTGCTTTTAAAAGCTTAAAACCATTGGGCCGGTACTGCTATTTCTTTGAAAAAGGGAAAAAAATGAATTGCAGTCCCTGCTGCACTGAATACACAGATCTCTGAGTGGAAAGAAAACATTGAAATCAAATAAAAATATACGGAAAAGAAAACCTGCAGCCTTGTCATTCAGAGGGTTAACCCCCAGCTGTCAGCATCACTTTAAAGGGCTCCCCGAGCCTGAGGTTTTCATACACACGCTGGGGTGAGTGGGCACAGCTGCCTGCGACCTTGGCGCTGTGCAGTTTCACACAAAACGCGATCTCGCGTCCAATGTTGTCACAGGGGCAGATAAAAAGTGGTCAGCACAGACGCAGAATGGCACGTGATGGTTTCTCACCCCGTGATAAAATTTCTGCCCTTTCTGGGCATAAGGACGCATTTGCAGTAAGGGAATGCGTAGATTTTTGGTCGTGCCAGAGAAAAATGGAGGCTCAGAGAGAACAAGGAACAACCTGTCCGCTTCTGAAGGCTGCTTTACTCAGAGAGGGTTCAGCCAGGCTTTTGTAGTTTTGCCTGTGCTGCCAGCTGGGTGGACGTCAGCCAGATCTAGCAGGAAAGCCACACTGCCGTGTTTGCGTGAGGCTGCGCTCCGGCTGAGAAATGCTGATTTTCTGTACTACAGGCGTTGTGGCAACACAGCTCCATTGCCAAGACAGCCAGCCCAAACTGCAGGCAGGCCCACTGTAGGTCTGGCTGCACCTATTCAAGCAGCATTTTCCCTATCTAACTTCTCCAGCTCCGAAATGACTCACTGTAATAATGTCAGACACGCTCGTTCTTCAGTAAGACACTTAAAAAGCAAACAGACAAGCAAGCAGTCTTACTAGACTTCCCTCCCTCCTCCTACCACAGGAGTCCTGACAGGAAACCACCTTCTTAATTCAGTGTCTTCTCAACTGTTTTCTGGGACCACCTGGTAAACATGTGAGCTCACTCAGAAGCATTTAATGGCAAGCAAGACATATAACGATAAATTACATATCCTGCAAGAGATGTAAAGGAAAAAAAAAGAAAAGAAAAAACAAAGCAGGACAAGAACTACAATATTTGCAAGCAACTAAGCAGCTTGCAATCAGTTAACAGACTGGATTCTTACAGTCCTGCCACTTAAACATGTTAAAGCATCTTCCCAATGGCAGAAATCATACTGACCTCAGAACTGATGACTAAAACCTGGAGTCAAAAACAGATAGAAAGGTAAATGAAAACTGGCAGAGAAAACAAAAATAGCTCAGTTGTTTTGTGTTGTAACAAACCAACCTTTTGTTTCAGTTCCCCATTTATTAGTTTTAATAAACACAAAATCAATAAAATGAGGCAGACAGATGATTGAGTAAAAAATATCCAAAATGGTAGGTCTGTACGATGCATGCAGTGTAGCTGTGTAATACCCCCCCAAAAAGCAGAAACTACAGTAGCGGAAACCACCACATCCGTCTTTACTCTCTATTTACTTGCAAACTACCTATACAGAAACTGTGAATGCAAAAATATCCCCTTGTCCCAAGAGGCTTTTCATGGGCTGATTCTGCAACCAGTTCCAAGCACCCATCCCTTCCCTCTTAAATATGTAAGAAAAATACAATTAAGATGCACTCCATTTATAAAAGGAAGTCAGGAAAATCAGATATAATGAAGATATGTTTTTAACATTTCAAGCCTTTTTGTTGCAGGCCATTAGCAAAGCCAGCTAGCAACTAAACAAAGTTTATGACTGAAACCACGTTCTTACCACTTACCAGCAACAACAGAAATATGGTACTATGAAATCAATGCCAAACACTGCCAGGATCAGTCATTAATAACAGTCACAGAAAAAAAAAGAAAAAGCAGTTACTTATTAAATACAATGATAACAAAGCTGACGGTCAATTTACACAATATTTTCTGCACATCTCCACTCACTATTTCTCATATTTTGAAACACACATTTAAAAATAGTTGAGAGGTTATGGTTCTGATTACAAATACATCTTCATTTACCCCCGAGAGACGGCACTTAAGCATGCAGCACATTATGAATCAGTCTAAGCATGTTCATCTCTGTTCCACTTGCTGTTTTCCCCACGCAATCCCTGAATTTCTCTGTAAATATATACCATTTTCCCTACCCATATCAAGACATGACCCTCACGTTCACTGCCCACATTGTCCCTAAAGCTAGAGTCAGTAGTAAGGCACACAAACCCTTTAACCACATGGCTAGTTTGGTGATGGCCAGCGAAAGAGACGTGCTCAGGAAGAAGTTCCTTTGTGCATTACAACACTCACACTTTATCACCGACAGGCTTCCACAAAACCAGGGAGCAAGCGGGCACCAGCAGGTCCTCTCTGCTGTTGACTCCCATCATTGCTCCAGCCTTGAAGCAGTTACAGAAGTTTTGGCATTTCAGACTCAAGCATCTCCTGCAATTTTTTTCATTGCCTAATCTTCTTTCCCACCAGAGTAAACACAGTGCCTTGAATAAACTTGGGGTTGCTTCTGAGTGACTTGTGGAAAGAATGAGAAAATAACAATTGTTTGATCTGAGTGTCTTTGAAAGGACCCTTAATTGAACAACGCTGGAAAATCCACCTCAGTCCGCCTGATTTACATGGTGAAGTCCTAGGAGTTTTTAGTGGCTGCTCTTCCTTTCATAACTTAATGTGCCTGCTGAGCTGTTCTAATTTGGTTTTTAGACATATACGATACTTGAAAATTAAATCTCTTTTTAGAACTAACAGCTCCTCTTACTCTGACAGTGCACTGTGTTCCTCAGAGGCTTGTCCACAGATTTAAATTAATCTCTCTCGACTGCTTACTGCATACAGATTAGAGTATTTGTCTGAAATAAAGAAAATACACTATGCAAAGGGGTAATAATTCCATAATACATGGAAGAAATTGTTCTCATTTCTCCTGTAGCCAAACCAAGCAGAAGGTAATCAATACAGTGAGCATTAGTTATTCCGTGGATATCTGTATACGATGTGGCAGGGAGTCATTTCCTCAAGATAATTTTTGTTGTTCTTTCCATTCCTCCTTGTAATTTACCTATGCCTGCTATGATTCCTGACACTTCAACCATGTCCCAGAGAGCTGATCCAAGCCATCATGTCCCTCGATTTCTTCCTAAGTTCCTGAGTTACCAGGAATTACCGTCTTTCATGCTAGCTTGGGGATAGTAAAGGTTGGGATTTACAGTGGCTTTTGAAGTTCCAGACGAGTTGGGGCTCCCCAGCTTGCCAGCCTTTCCAGATCGTTACCAAACTTACAGATATGAGTCTGTTCACTGGCATATTCAACTCTCCTCTTTGACACCTCTGACTAATCCACACCATCCTTTAAGGACTGGCAAGACTTCCTTCTTTGATATCACGGTCAGCAAAGAAATTTAAAATTTTTGTTCATTCTTCTGTTGATTAAGGTTTCTTGCTCTCATTTCTCAACAATGTTTCAAGCAGTCCTTGAGAAGCATCTTCTTGCAACCAGTAAAACACTGAATATGTTAATGTAGAGGTCTCAGCACAGCTCCTGACCTAAAGAATGTGACACAGCATGGAACCAACTACTATCTATTTAGAGCAGAGCTTGCCAAAACATAGCCCATGAGTTATACACAGCGTCTCAGACTTCTCAGTAAAAGCCATGACAATGTAAACTGCGCTGCCGTTTCCAAGCACTGTAAACAACTCAGAAAATGTTTCTTTGATACAAAATTACCTGTCACCATTGTCTCCATGACAGTAACCTCTCTGAGTAATCTAAAGCTGGAATAAAGCAGAGCATATCTCTAATATATTCTGTGGCGTTTCATCTGTTCAACATACATTCAAATACAAGAAGTGATGCTTATCATTCTATCCACTTATTTTAGAAGTTTGAACTCTTATTTTCCATATGGAATGATTCACCTAAACTCAGCTACGAATTGCTTTGTGCAGAAGACACACCTGAACGCTGAACTAATAGCTGATGAGAAAAATGTTTTAGGGGAGCAACGTACCTGCCTACAACTGATGCACTTGGAGGACTGAGGCGTTATTTTGCATTATTTGACGTTGGAAGAGGGACTAATCTGTCGAGCTGCCACACAATCTGCAAGACAGTCTGCACTCCTGGTTGGATCCTGGCTGCCGTCAGACCTCTTCAGTGTGCTCCTTAACCAGCCAGGAGGGAATCTCCACAGCTGAATCCAGACCAGTATCCCCTTGTCTTTCATTTGTCTCCCAATCTCCACTCTGGGAGTAGACCAGAGGGCCACTGCATAAATCAGTGGGATTACTAATGTTGCACAGCAACCCTTCCTTCTGGCCTTTTGTAGCTCCAGACAGCTTAACTATATAAACTTTGGAATAGTTTTTGACAGTGCGATAAGCAGACAGGGTATAAGGCTGCCCTCACGAAATGTCCTCTAACTTTAAAAAGTGGATTTACACAGATAGCGCTTTCTCTCCTCTTCATTACCATGCATCCTTTACCATGCTGGAAAGACATTCAGTACCTTTCTGCTTTTCCAAGAAAAGCCAACACTGCGAGTGATAAAAAGAAAATGCCACCCTAAAATAGTTTCAAGAAAATGGAAAAATTTCCACTGACAAACTTGATATTTTGCTAGTGTTTTTATTTTCCACTAAAAAAAAGTCCATGCTACTCAGCATGGAGATCAGGTTGTTCCAAGAAATGTTTTTGTTTAACCTTTTGTGCCCATCATGAAATAGGAAAGACTGATGTTTTATCTCCATGTCAAAGGAAATGCTTGTTCTTTAAAATGTGCAGGTTTTAAGTGGTGCAAAATATTTCAGACTGCAGCTTTCTCACTGTTATGCTCCTGACAATTCACCTGTAGCAGTTGTAAGAGGGATTGATTTTGTAAGCCACAGAGAGTATCTAGATCAATATCTGACTAATACTATTTGTGCGTTTGCAGAGAGTTTCATTAACGTGGATTAAATAGTCATTGAAAGGACTGTGTGTTGACTGTGTTACATGCAGATAATATTATAAAGATGGTGATCACATCCAGATTTAACAAACATGTTTGATTGTTCAATGTCCCTCTGCACACCTGGTTTAACAAACATGGCCTTGGGGAGGGGGGAGAAAACAAAATAGACCGCAATTTGAACAGAACACGAAGCCAGCGTTCTGCATCACCTAGTTAACCTCAAACAAGATTAACCAGATCTCGTTACCCTAGGGGATGTAACCCAGCTAGTATCTGCTAAGAAAATGTCATTGTTCAAAACACACCGTTTCTTGCTAAGCTGTTTGCTTGCGGTATTGACAAAAGACATAAGGAATATGAGAATGTTCTGTCCTTTAAAATGCAGACTATATTAACAGGTCTCCTTTCAGCTGGTCTTTGCAGAAAGGATAAAGCAGATCCTGCATGAGCAGGACAGCCATGCCAGGGTCCTCAGGGAACCCGCTGTTCTGAGTCCCGATCGCCGTTATCGAGTCTCTGCCCTTTAATAACTAGCATTTCCAAATGTCTGTGGGTACAGGTAGAACCACAATTAACTGCTCAATGGCTAAATTCGTATTCTTTTTACAGGGTCATAACAGAGATATATGCATCCACAGAACAGCAACACTGCAAGCAGACATATAGCCCGAGTTTATCCACTTTTTTTGATAGATTTCAGCTCTATTTTTAGAACTTTTCTAAACTAATGTGGGTGTTTATGTAAAGCAAGGTGGCTGAGGGCTGGGAATGATTTCTCATATCTCCATCTAGTTTATATTTTGCTCAGAAGATTTTAGTGTTAAGTGAAATGAGATCCATTTGTAATGGGATATATTTTATTTTCTGTTTAGGAAAGACTGAGCATTTAATTGGTCCAGTCTTAGTGTTAATCCACAGTAGTGCTAAATTTATACCCAGAAATGGCTTCTTATGATTTGCGTATTTTCAACTTTATGACTGGAAAATAGCACCAGAGGAAGCACAACAGCCAGTCGGGGCACACTCTGCAGGGCTAAAGCCAGAGAATGCAACAACTTGACCTCAGCAAGCTTCAAGCAACTAAAAAAACCCACAAACCAACAACAACAAAAAAACCAACTCAAAAGCAAAAACACAACACCCACACCACTACATGCCAGTGAAAATGTAAAAGGGACTAGAAAGGCAGAATGCAATAAACAGAACCAGAATCAGACTAAGGGTTTGAGTAAACATCTTCGCTTACATAAAACCCATCAAAAAATCAGGCAATTATAACATTCACCTGGAAGATAGTGCCTAATCACACATACCACACGTGACTGCTATTATTTAGCAATGCACAGCACAGAAGCATATCGCTTCCACCAAAAGATAGGCACTCCTGTGCTCTTTTCTACAAACACCTACTCATCCTCTGTGCCTCAGAGAAAAAACACGGCCTGAAAGAGAGGCAAGAACAGAGGCTCTGGTGTTGCTAGTATGAGCAGCACGGTGGTGTTCTTTGCTGATCTCCAGCTGTGATGCTGACATGAGCCACCTCACAGACACAGTGCTGGGATTTTACAGCTGTGAATAAAAAAAAAAAGAACATCCCAAAACAAACATTATAAAAATACAGGAAAGTGCAGTTGTGTAATTTCACGATTTGTATTAGAAAACAAAATGACATAGCTTAACATCTTGCTCCTTCTTTTAAGCCATGCCTCAAATAAGTCTAATGCACGGTTTGAACTACCATGTAAAAGCATATTCTCCCCTCCTGGCTTTATGAAACCCAGCTATAAAGCCTCTGGACTATTTTTCACATGTTCCTTCTCTATCATCCAGGTCTTCTCTATAAAAAGAAGAAACAAGGGCTGGCATTTCAGAAAACGCAGACATTGATTTAAGTATTATGCAGTGAGAACAACTGCTCACTGGGGACTTGGAAAAGATCAGCGTAGCTATTGCAACATATAATGTAACTGAGATTGAAAAAAAACTCGTCTTCCATCCTGAATGTTTATTGCATACGTTACAGTCCTCTGTACATCCAGCCATCACTGATGCTCATAGGAATCATATAACAGAAAAAGAACAGAACATTCTCAAGAAAGCCTCTGTAAAGAGAATTGTGATCTCCAGGGTGACAGTTTGTGTCATTAAATGTCTGACATCAGTTTTCATTGCAGGTGATAGCAAAATTCTCACTGGCTTCCATAGCAGCCCACTATTAACTCCAAGTATTGTTACCCACTTTCCATTGGCTTTGCTCCTGGACAACGAGATTAGCACTACAGAAATAGACTGAATCTTTAAGAAGCACGTAAAGGAGAAGATTTGGTGCTATGTTTGTGTTTGCCCTCAGCTACCAAGAGCTCCAATGTTTTGAAGGAGCGGAGGTCAGGGTACACACAGCCAAATCTGGAGCACTACTCTGGGCATGGGCAGGGCGGCACATCCCACAGCCCCGCTCCCGACTAAAGGCATTGCGAGAGGGGGGCACTCACTTCTCAGCAGCATTGCACGCTGTGCCGCGCCGACACACCTGAATCTCTGCTGCAGCTGCAATCCAGGCCTTTTCCAGGAAGCAGTAACTCCGAATTTTCCTAACATATTCAAAATACTGTTGCAAGAGACAGCAGAAGCCAGGGCTGAGAGGCCAAATCTCGCTTTGCCCAGCCAGCTCACGGCACTATTTGTAGCAAAACCAGACCCACCTGCAGAAAGGCAGGCTAACCAGCTTTGAAAAACTAGAAATCATAGAATCACAGAATGGCCTAGGCTGGAAAGGACCTTAGAGATCATCTAATCCAACCTTCCTGTCATGGGCAGGGACACCTCTCAACTAGATCAGTGAAGTGACACTTAGGTTTGGTGTATCTAAAACTGCTCAGCGAGCCCAAATGTTCATGCAGGCAGTGCCCCAGTGGTGCAGCTCCCGGAGGAGCTAGCTCGAGGGGAGCCAGCAGCCCCCTTCCAGAAGCAACCCCCTCCACCCCCAGGCCTGACTGCATCAGTGTACAGTACACTGACGACATTATTTGAGGTCAGATGCTTTTTCTGGGTTTTTAAACATAAATGGAAACTATCTTTTATCACGCATTTGTGCAATTGCCCTCCTGGAAAAGGTTAGCATCCTAGGCATGATGAAGTGTTTGCCATTTTGCAAAGTTTGTCTTTTACTGAAAAAACCCCAGTGATGTCCATGCTTTAAAAGTATAATAACAATGTAAACTAAAAATACAACTTAATGCTGCCTGTAAAATTCAATTTTAATCTAAATAGTTTTTAAACCAAATGCTATAGTAAGTGTGCTTCATAAGGCCATCTAACTTCACAATTCCATATTCAGATTTTTTTTTTACCTGGCACACTATTTATTTTGTTCCACTGTTTAAAGATATCACAAATGTTGTAACTACCTTCCAAAATTTGCACTTCCATATTTATGGGTATCTGAAAGAAGCAATTAAGAAGTTTAAAATAAAAATTATCAGACAGGCATATGATTCATGCTGCAATTTTCCATATGCTGACTACTGCCAACTTTACAACTTGGCAGACACTGGGAATATCCCAGCTCTACCCTTGCAAGTCTCCTCTAGGTCTATCAAGAAAACATTTTGTCAAGCTTGAAACACCATCAGGATGTCAGGTGCACTATGGGTAAGCCCCTAAAGTATAAATGTTTAACCAAACCTTACTGTAGATTATTAGACTTTGCAGTTTTTCATTTCCCGCTATTCCTGGGCACATTTTCCCCCAGTCAACTTGGAGAATCGGGGGAAAGAAATTCAAAACCAGATTGAAGATGGGGAAATCTCTCACTAGCCAGGCAGAAGGTGAGGATGTAAGGTTCTCCTTGCAGGGCATTTGATCCTGTGCAGAGGCTCTCCTGCAGGCAAGGCTCAGAGACGAGTCTCATCCCATTACCCCAAAGCAGCCTTCTCCCCCCTGAGTAGGGGGCTGCGTGCCACAAGCAAGGGGTGTGTTCCCGTCCTCCGGCGCGTTACAGCCTGTTCAGCAGCCCCTGGCAAGCTCCTGCCCAAATCATTCGCAGCTGCGCAGCTCAGCTGACCCTGGCACTCAAAGCGAGTGACGATGGAAGTGCCTGGAAGGGAGTCAGCACAGCCCCATCCATCACACAGGCACTGCCTGCCCTTGTCTTTTCTTTGGCAAGGTCCCCCCTATAAAGTTTCTGGAACTGATGCTTTTACAGCACTTAGAGCCTTCCCTCTGTTAGTGTTTCCACATTTCCTCCCTCCCATGGTAACACCTTCGTAATAATTTCCCTTTAAAAAGACGTACGTACTGTGTACCAGACTAAGAGCTACCTGTCGCAAAAATCTTTTAAAGTGACTCGGCAAAATCTCGACAATGGAGCTTTATTTTCCTATCAGACCATCAACACACACTGCAAAGGATGTATTGGCAGCAGTAGAAAGCATCCTTGTTTAAACGCTTTCACAAATCAGATGTTGTTCGTTTTTTCCACACATCTCGTTTAGAGCAAAATGCCTTAGTGCAGCTTTGTGCGTGTGCAGCAAGCAGAGAGGCTGCTGCAGAGAGGCTGCACCACTCTGGCGATTACCTAAAAGGATCCAGCATTGGATGCTACATCATTGCCATGAAGTGTTTTGGGAATCAAGCAGTCTCTCTGAACACTGCTTCCCAATGACAGAAAAACACATGCTGCAGAGTGCTGTGGAGAGGAAAACACATGCACAGAAAGGAACATACAAGCAGGGCAGGTGAAAGAGAAACTCGCGTGATTCCTAAATGCAGATATTTTGGATATCGCCCTTCAGGCTGGATGCTGCTGAGAAGGACCACATGGCCTTTTCAGCAAGTCAAAGGCTGGACTAAGTCATTGCGATTTCAGCTTCGTGTACTGGAAGTAATTTATACAATTCACTGATAGGTGGCAACAGTACACAGAGATAAAGCACATGTGCAGACAGCTAATTAAAGTGATAAATAGCCTGGGTTAGCAGAGGTGCACACCAGCAATACCACATACTCAAGTTCATGATCAATTTTTTGAATAAATGTGACTAAATCCTTCCTTATGCTATTTTTATTTTGGTTTGTTTTGTTTACTGGCCACACGCAAAAGTCTGTATTTACTTAAAAATAAAAAAACCTGCAGAACTGCAGGGTGTGCTGCCGGCTGGCAGAAGAGCAAGGACAGCCACCCCTCTGCCGGTGCCCTTCCCGAGGGGCGTCAGGGCCATCGGCTAAGAGGGTTCTTTGGAAGGTGCAGACAAAGGCAAGCTAAGAAGGGGGAAAAAAAAAAAAGAAAAAAGGAAAAGAAAAATGAAAGCAAAGGAAAAAATAAAGAAGGGGAGGGAAGGTAATAAAGGAAAAAGAGAATAAAGGAAAAACAGAATGAAGGAAAAGCAAAAAAAAACAAAACAAAGGAAAAAGCAAAACAAAGGAAAAACCAAAACCTCGGAAAATCGAGACGTAGAGCCGCGGGGAAGGCAAAAC
>NW_009719757.1:0-9706 GCF_000703405.1 Apaloderma vittatum
TTTTGGTTACATATTGTAACCCAAGACAAGTCCTCAGATGAAAAAGGTCAAAAGAGAAGATGGAACACAATTCACTATCACAAGTACACACAATTGGGGAAGAGCTGTCCTCCTGCCACTTCACCTCACAGGTAAATTGCTTGGCCACAAATAGAAAGAGTGACAGAACAAAGGGCAATTTCTTCTACTCTGCAAATGAACAGGAGCTACCTGCCCTACAGTGATTATAAACTGATTTTTGCACTTAAGAATCTTCTAGCCCTGCTTGCGTCTGACATTTTCTTGTCCCTGATCACTTTATTGGTGCCTATTTCTCATTAGTGTTGCTTCATTTTGATGTTTTCTTGTTCATGATCACTTTATTGGTGCTTATTTCTCATGAGTATTGCTTCATTGCCTAGCTTATGCTAGTTTACACATGTAAGATAAGGCCCATCCCTGAAAGTTTGCAGGCAGGTCAAAATTGTAACAAAAACAAGTCTTCTTCATCATGATTCACTACCTTTTCCAGCCCTAAGTTTACTGCTTCCTGAACTCATGAGGGATGTATAACTTCTTTGCTCTTACTGACACAACAGTCTAAGTGGAGCTGTGAACTTACATGATGAGGGTGTGCATATGTAACTGCAGCTTCAATAAAAATGGGAAATTTAGTTTCCCCAGGCAAGGCATCCTCTTAGCAGGCAAACCAGCTAGTCACACACCCCTTTCAGTCAGCTTTTCTGTCTCCTGCTTTTAATGGAGAAACATGGAGAAAGATGATCTTCATACTCCTCTTTTACCTGCTTGTCCGAAGCAGAATAATGATATCCCTGTAAATTTGCAGCCACACAGGTCAGCAAGCTGTATAGGTCATGACTTTCTAGCAATGTGCTATGTAAATAGATAATTTGCAACTAGAAAAATACCTTACAAGGAAAACTTTATAACCAATGATTGCTTTTATCTGTGGAAGGATGTTTTTGAGAGAAGAAAATCAATGTTATATGGACCATTTGAGATCTTTAACGAGATCTTGAAATTTCAAAGCTGAAAAATGCCTGTGCTAAGGGAGTGGCACAGGCTTATGTTACTAAAATTTACAAAGCTCACATAGTAAGTATAATTTAACAGCATTTTTGGTCACAAATATTGTAACCTAAGTTATTCAACCCCAGACTAGCTTTGACACTGTAAACTGAATAAAATACAGATGACGTTTATGTAAGTATATGTATAAAACCTCAAAATGTAATAGTATTAAACAGCAAATACTGCTTTCAGAAAAAGATCGTTATCAAAATGTAAAACTGATAACTATTTGAATCTATGATATGACCTATTTTTGAAGCCTAAACATTGTAAAATCCTGTTTTCAATTACTTAATTGTAAATGTTTATTAGTTAAATTAATAAATTATTTTTCTCACTGTATTTTTCAAGATTCTGATTTGTAGAGTTATGTTCCCTTGCAAGTCTCTACAGTCTTAAGCAGAATGAAAAAATATGGTACTATTTTAAAAGAATAAACTACAGCAAGGAAGTTGCTTGTAGAACAGCAGCATTTCAGTGTGAAACTGCCAACATATTTACTGCCTAATGCCTATATTTAATTAAACCAGCCTGTGAGCATAACAGGGAATGCAACTTCTATGTTTTTGAAGACAGTCCAGTGTGCATTCCACATGGACTGTGTGTGTGGTCTTTTCATGGTCAGAAAACAATATTCTTCTCGTGTCCCATGTTTCTGTGGTAATCTCGGTTGGCTGTGTATTCCATCCAAATGCTGAACAGTCATTGGCTTGCAGATTCACAATGAAACTCTACAGTGTCCAGCACTGCACGTAAATAAATGGTCTACACCTGGTATTACACTGTAACTGACTGTGAAAGCTCTACAGATGAGCCTGTCATGGCCACACTTTAATATTAGTGTTTTTACTTTGGTTTGACGGGAAAGTGGTCTTAGTAGTGATTTACATTTTTAAGTTAAAATGGCTTGCTCATTCACTCTTCTGTTCTGTTTGTGAAAACACTGACTATGAGAAAAGCCAAGGAGGTCTAACAGGAGGTTCTGCACAACACCAAAGAAGGAGCTGAAGAATTTAAGAACACTGTTAAGTCAGGCAAAATTTTTCAAGACACTTAAGAATCAGAAAGTCTGAAAACAGACTGAATAAGCCCTTAGAAAACCAGCAACTGAAAAGTAATACAAACTGTAATGTCAACTTACTTGTCTGCTTGTTTCCTGGGATGTTGTTAGGATCTTTGATGCTTGTGTATCTTAAGACTTTATGATAAATTCAGATGGTTTTTAAAGTTTCAGTGAAAGACACCTTGATCCCAATTTAACACTTTTCCTGCCCTTCCGTCTCACCCCATGCCTTCAACAGGCTGAAAATTACAAGCAGAAATAGCTTTTCACTGAATACGGGACACAAACCGACAGCTGTGTGCTTCCCCTGTCATTAGGAGGACTGAATCCCCACTGCACGCTAGCTTGGCTAATATCCCGGTTCCAGCCACGTCCTCCTTACAACAGAAGGAAGAGAGTGGAAGAATGGAAAGATATTTGAAGATGCTGCTCTGGCCTTTCTGGACAGTTAAGACAGAGAGTGATAGCTGGATTTTCATAGCTCTGGAGAGTGGTTCATCCCTGATTCATACAAGCTGTTCCTTTCAATGAAACAGGAAGAAGTGAGTACAATAGAGGTTTTTCAGAGTGAAGAAACAGAGGAGGACTTAGCATCACAAGGCAATAAACTGCTGTTATTATGAAAGATGTTATGAAACAGTTTGTGGTTCTAAGATTAATTTTAATTTAAGCTACAACTTCAGAGCAGTTGCCAGTTGCTGACTCTCAACCTCTCCTTCTCTCAGTCACGAAATGGGGGACAAGCAGGGCACAAAAAATCTTCCTACAGACAGCTGCCCTCCTGCTCATTTATGCCATGACCCCTCTGAGTCTCGGGAGTCCAGTCTGCAAACACGCCTTGCACCAATGCGGAACACTACATGTTCCAGATAATATAGAACTTTTCACAGTTTACAGTCAATTCCCAGTCCAATAGGGAATGCACCTAGTGCATAGGGTGCAGCTATTACTCTTATGGAAGATGGACACAATTTCAGTTGTCTGAAAGAATATCTACTGTGAAGACACAGGAAAACTGTAATGTGTATTTTTTTCATCAGGTCTTTGGCTGTAGTCTCAACTGTAGCTGTACTAGGGGTAAATGTAGTACCAATAGATCTGTTCACTATTAAAGGACAAAAAAAGACAGATAAACTGCCTTCGAATGACTTTGAAAGATATTTTTTGATCATGACAGACTACCAAAGCACTCATATGTATTTTTATAAATATGAGACAACAGTTAATTTAATTTTTTATCCATGCCTAAAAAAATAACAACTTAAAATATTGTAGAGGTATAACCTAAAATTGTTACAGGTTTTCTGATACGACAAAATTCCCTCTGTTCCTAACTGCAGTCTTGGTCTTGGCCTTCCTAGTTCATATATCCTATTAGACAGAAGTATTTTTTAGTGTAAATGGCAGATTTTATATATCATTCCTGTGTAATCCCTTCCAAACTTCTTGGTATGCTATCTTTAAATGCTGCAGCAGCCTGAAGAGAATGCAGAGTAGTTACAACTGTGGCTATTCCATCTTGTAACTGTTCCACTTCTTGTGTCCCTCCCCCAAATTCTTTTTGATAGGGAAACAATAGAATGAGCCATTCTCCATAGGCAGCATTTTGTTGCTGGAATGAAACAGTCTAAGGAGTAACATTCTTGCTAGATAAATGTGCCTGTGACCACACCGACCAAGGAACAAACAGTATGAAGTTCTGGGCCTCAGTATCTTTTCTGCTGTCAACAAGGAAAATCTATTTTACAGAAAGGCCATGTAGGAACTAAAAGATAATTTGGTGTAAATGACAGCACTCTGAATCCAGACCTATAGGTTCAGAGACACAGGCAGGTGGTACGCAATGATAATGGCAACAGAGAACAACTGCTCAGAGAAAGTTTAAAGATTGCAGGAGAAATAACAATAGAAATAACAATAGTGTCTATGTGCATTCTTGCCATGAGGTGAAGGAGCGGGTTGTGACATTCCACAGGAATGTTTTCATGGATTACTCAAGAGGAGAAACCTGGAGGAGTCAGTACTTCCAGAAAACGAAGTTCTCATTGCTATCTGTTATGTCTCACCTACCATTAGAAGGACAGCCAGCAGGTAACATGAAGGCTGTAATCTTCTAAATAGCTATGGGAAGCTCTGCTACTCTCCAGAAGGTCCTGAGGTACCCACCACTTTTCTGGGCCACATCCCTCTGACAGGGCAGGTGTGCCCTTAGCGCTCCTGAGATCCTTCTCCTCCGACCAAGAGTGAATTAGAGCTGCTCCCTCCCTAAGGTTTTCCTTCCAAAGAAAGCCAGTGAGCGATCACCAAGTGGTAGCAACACACTCAGGTCTCAAGCAAACATGGAGCTAGGAGGAAAATGGGAGGAGTACTTCTGGGCAAGCATTGCCACATACAGCGTGGCTGCACTTGCACTACACACAGACATTCTACATTTCAAGTTAGTATGTCAGTTTTTTTCAGGGAAAAACATTAAAGGTCCTCCTCCCTCCTCCTAGCAATAGGAGAAGCATTGGATAAACAAAGAGCCAAATCCTCTCACACAGTACAGATGACAATGTTCAAAGCTCTGCAGATGGATTTTACTTATCCCAGAAGTAGCTCAAAATACATGTTATTATTGCAAAATCACAGCAGATTCACACTGACTACCTGGAATTCTCTACACTAAAATATTTTTGGCTCAGATGTGTACTGCCTATATATAATTAGGCAATGATTTGGTAACTGAGTTTGCACAGATGGTGAGGCATCCATCAGTATAGCATTAAGATATGTCGTAAGGACTCTGGGGAAAGGACCACCTTTTAAATCAGTGTTTATATAACGTCCTGCACAATGGGAAACCAAATCCTCTTTGAATTCCTAGATGCCATCAAAACATGTCTGTAAGTGTGTATATACTACATACACATTATTTATGCATTATAGAAGGACTAAATGACAACTAAGTAAAAGCCAAATTCTTTGCCCGTATTTCCTAAGGGTGGGATTTTTTGAAGAGTGCCAGGTCTCTTTCTGAAATTCTGTTCTAAAGGGATAATTTAGGAGACAGTGGATATATGAGAGGAAATTTTCTGGAAGAAAAGAGCTGGTTTGGTATGATGTTGTTTATTCTTCTGGGCTAGGACAAGGTCATCAGCTCTGTTCTAAGGCTTGCAGAAGGCCCTTTCGTCAAGAATCTATGTGGATTTGTAAAGTGACTATTATAACTCTCAGTCTGAGATGGAATAATTTTCCTCACAAGACCTTCAGACAATACCTGGGTGTATCTCTGATGCGAGCACGACTTACTTGGAGCTGTGAGAGAAGGAAAGGCTCTCTCACTGTACTTTCCCAGCTGACTGGATTTCTTTGGATCCAGGTTTTGAAAACTAGATCTGTTATCTGATCTCAAGTGACTGCAGATTAACTCTCAAAGAGGAATGATCCACACAATAAAGATTATAAGGTCTTTTGTCTTGGAAGTGGTGATTTGGGTGATTAGCCCTGGGGCAATAATAAAGGCAATAACAAACATATAGTAAAATTCCTTTAACTACACAGACTCTTAGGAATAAAAGAACAGTTTTGTTTCTCTTTCTACTTGATATATATGTATGTGTATATTTATAAGTATGCATATATGCACATATCTATACATGTATAGATACATAAATGTGTATCTATTTCAAAAGTATATAGTCTTTAAGCAAATCAATCTTTGTTTCCTTGGGCCAGTTGCCTAACTCTTATGGCAGTCTAATGTCTGAGGTTATAACAGAAGGATGCTGTGATAGCTGACAGAGTGACCGGCATGTAACAAAGACTGTCTTCACTAGCGATTTTTTCCATACTAAAATGGAACACATTATGTCAGGGGCCACCCTGGTTTCATTGAACTCAAAACCACTACAGGGACTGAAAGTGACTCTGAAACTGCGAGCGTAAACCTTCTTTGTTGTGTATGCATGTGTTAGCATGTCATCTTTTGGGATAATCATCCAAATGTGGTGCCTATGGAGATGTGGCTGACTCAATACTTTTGCTCCGGGGTGGTCATTCTGTAATTTAAAGATTCACTGGCCTCATGAAGATAGCCACAAATGGAACAGTAACCATAATTACAAGAGTCTGTTCCACTAATCCGTGGTTAACAAATGTTAGTTAAAAGATAAATAAGCCTTACGCAAGCACTTCCTGGAGGTGTATGAGCCTTGTGTTTTCATTTGTTCTATCTTCCCTCTTCTTTAGAGAGAGGATACAAGAAAATAAAAAAGATCTGTAACCTAATTTTGTTTCAACTGTTAGAAATCACAGGAAGTCTTTGAAGTTGAATTATATTAAAAAAATTCCAAACTATTTTCCAGACTGAATTTCTCTTAACAACTGTGTTGTTGGTTCTATTGTTTATCTTATTTCTAATCTCCAGCATTTACAGAGGGGATCAAGATGTTTCAGAAAAAAAGAGTAAATGTGAAGATCTGATTTTCCTTTTTAAAAAAAAGTGTTTTCTGTATTTTCAGTATACTTACCACATCCATTCTTGTCACTTCTTCTGCAGAGCAACTTACTATTTCAGCAGTTCTGAACTACAACAGTTCTTCTTCAGGGTACAATTGCATCCATTTTCTTTTAGGTGACAAACTGTTGCCCAGTGTTGGTGGAACTACAGCAGACTTGATTACACAGCAATGAAGGGATACAGGAATTGTATTACTACCACAGCAGGCTAGTCACGTAACTGTAACATAATTACTTGTGAATGTCTCTACATATCTCCTAACTGGATAGTGGTTGCTTTCAGAATTTAAGAATTAAGATTCATTCCTTCAATTTTTATGCTGTTTAGTGCAACTTTGGATACTCTTATTATCCATACAAATGTGTAATCCTTCCTTGAACCCTGCTAAGCTCTTGGCCTCACACGCAATTGGTATTCTGCCATATCCAAACATTGCTCATACCACCACTGAGCTATGCAGTTGTGCAGGAAAGATACAGAAACAAAAATTTTTCCCTTAAAAAGCATGTAAAAGCAAATAAAGGGGTGTAGTTTACTGAAACTAGTCAGTTGTTTAGGTCTTCTCTCTTAAACTTATAAACATTTAAAAATGTTTATATAAACTGTATACTCTAAAGATAAGTCTAGTCAATACACTCTGTTTATTCCTATCATAGGGAGATCCTTTGTTCGTAGAAGACTAGAGCAAGAGGTCACATCTTACTAGATGAGATGCTACAGGTGGAAAAAGCTGACAAAACTTTAAGACCCAGCATTCATCCAACAAGTTCGAGAAGGAGGAAAGTCTAACCTAAATACAAGTTATATATAATTGCTTTTAGCTATCTGCAATAATACTGCTTAGAACACTTGAGCAAGAAAGGCTGTCAATAACACTGTGCAAGATATACTTGTGCACAGACAGAATATAGGACAGTAGAGATATATAGTGGAATGGAGGGCAAAAAAAACCCTATTAATGCTTCTGTGGTGGGAAAGAGAAATAAGAATATAGCTAAGTGCCACAAAATCAGTACCTCTGTTGAACAAGTGCCATTTTCCAACCCAAATTATAAGCTTTTTACACTTTCTTTGAGAGACTTGAGTGGAGTCATGGTTATGAAAAATAATCTCATATTGGTATGTGGTTGTTTTTATCCACTGTTATTCATCTTTGCTGAATGATAATTACTTCATCCATTTCCTTTCCACCAGATCACTTAATGTGCTGGATGAAATAGGTCTTATTTTTTTCTGAATAGGTCTGGGATCTGTGTAGAATGTGGTATGTCTGCATGTTTTATTTGGGTGGTAGGCTGAGAGACATGATCTATTTTTCTAGACTTGTGTCCAGAGAATCCACATGCCTGCCATGTGAAGATCATCTTTAGGCTGTGGTAGCAGACACCCCATCTGTTCTTCTCAAAATAAATGCAGTGGTATTTGAAAGCATAGCTACATGCTGCAGATTTCAGACGTGTTGGATTTCTGGAAGTAAATATACTGGCCTGTGCATTTTGTGAGCAGTGGTCTGTTTCCATTACCTTAATTTATGTTTTACTTGAGGTTTATAGGAGACAGTGGTCAAAAGTAGTTTTACTTTCATGGTGAAAAGATTCTTTGAGATGAGGCAAAAAACTAAAAAAATCCAACAAATAGTGGCAAACCACTCCCTCTTCTGTCCACCACTGGAGCATTAAAGGTGGGATCCAATATTCATGAAGGAAATATTTCTTCTCTGGACTGGTCAGAATACATGTTGCAATTTGAAGATAAAATAGTTTTGATGCTATGTGATCAACAACCAGTCATAGGGATTTCCACCTGTTTCCTTCTAATGTCCATGTTTAAACCTTGGAATTACTCTTAGAAGAGATTAAGAAAACTAAAAAGAACTTAGAAGACACTAAGAGAATCTTTCTAGTGGTAAGACTGATAATATACTAGAACTGACTAAAATAAGCAATGGGTTCTCTAGCACTGAAGAGATATAATTCATTCAACATTGACTCTGTCTAAGAAGATACACTAAACCACATTTTGTGATGCCTTACAGATATGCAAACTGGACAACACTGATGTACAAGGTGAGAAATTTTCACACTTTGTAAACAACATAAATGAAAAAAAAGCTTTAAAGTTTAGTCTTACTAGGATGCACAGCTGCAACAGTGCTGATTTAATCATAAGAGTAAGAATTCAGTTCATTCTCTATTGAAAACATAGAATCATAGAATGGCCTAGGCTGGAAGGGATCTTAGAGATCATCTAGTCCAACCTCCCTGTCATGGGCAGGGACGCCTCTCAACTAGATCATGATACTCAAGGCTCCATCCAACCCGGCCCTGAACACCTCCAGAGAGGGGACAGCCACAACATCTCTGGGCAATTTATTCCAAAGTCTTGCAGCCCTCGTACTGAAGAATTTCTTCCTCAGATCCAGTCTAAATCTATTCTCCTTCAACTTAACCCCCTTTCCCCTCGTGCTATCACTGGACACTCCTGAAAAAGTCCTTCCCCAGCCTTCCTGTAGGTTCCAATACCTGTAGGTATTGGAAGGCAGCTATTAGGTCCCCCTAAAGTCTTCTCTTTTCAAGACTGAACAATCGCAGCTCCCGCACCCTGTCCTCGTAGCAGAGGTGCTCCAGCCCCTGGATCATCCTTGTGGCCCTCCTCTGAACACACTCCAACAGATCCACGTCCCTCTTATGGTGGGGGCACCAGAACTAGACGCAGTATTCGAGATGGGGTCTCACAAGAGCAGAGTAAAGGGGGAGAATCACCTCTCTTGACCTGCTGACCACGCTTCTCTTGACACATCCTAGGATGTGGTTGGTCTTCTTGGCTGCATGAGTGCACTGCCGGCTCATGTTGAGCTTCTCATCTATCAACATCCTAAATCCTTCTCTTCAGGGCTACTCTCAACCCACTCTGTGCCCAGTTTGTATTTGTGCCTGGGATTAGCCCGGCCCAGGTGCAGGACCTTGCATTTTGACTTGTTGAAGCTCATGCAGTTTGCACTGGCCCATTTCTCAAGCCTGTCATTATCATCATGGCTAGCCTTCATGAACGAAGATATGGGAAGGGCTCTA
>NW_009719758.1:0-6491 GCF_000703405.1 Apaloderma vittatum
TTCATCCCGTTGGCCTCAGCCCATCGACCCACTTCAAAAAACTTGCAGAATCCTACCCTCACCCATGCATGGGACTCCTGAGAGCCTCTGAGAAACGTCAGGGCCTAACATGTGTTGGAAGATGGGTACCCCAGGCCCACTCCACGGAGACGTGCAGCTGTGGAGCTGCAGGAGCTCAGTACGTCACCTTTCCCCAGTCAGGAGTGAGCTGGTCCTCACGTGGCACCTTCCACCTTCGCCTCTCCCACCCAGCGGCCCTCGGGAGCAGCGTGTGTGGGGAGGAGGAGAGGCAGCGTGAACATGCCCAAGGCTGCACTGGCTGGCTCCTTGCTTCTGGCTCCAGTCTTTTTCATGCTTTCAGCTGCTCATGCTCTAATATGCAAAGGCAGGAATTGTGACTGGGCTCCGGGGGGGTCCAGAAGCACCACAGTGTTTGTAGAGTGTCCAAGAAAGCAGACCCCACCTCCAGAGCCTCTCTGTCCCAGACAGGAGAGCAGCATAGCAGCAGTGCTACTCTCTCCCTGCTCGACCCAGGTGTGTCTGGCACCTTCCCAAAACGCCCACTGCCTGCAACGTGTGCGGACAACTTGTGTAAGGTGGGCTTGTTGATTCTGGGGGATGGATAATCTCCTTTCCCATCTCCACACGTGGGCCTCGCCGTTGGAGCCACCCTGTGACTGCACATCGCGTTCACCACCCCTTGCATTCACCACCACAGCCGCAAACCAAGAGGGGGACCAATGCACCCACCCCACCACTTCCAAACTCTCTCAGAGGACTAACGCAGTAATTAGCAAATATCCACAGCACCAAACCTCCACCACGGACATGGGTGCTGTGGTCTGTGCAGGGGCTGACACACCTGCACAGATCACCTCCTCTGGAAGGAGGGACGGTTCTGGCTGGGAGGAGGTGGGGCTGGGTCAGGGAACTGCGTTCCCCTCCAAGCAGCTGTGGGGCTGGGAGCTGGTCCCGCACCCAGCTGAAGGAATCGATCCTGTTACACTGCGGGGATGCCTGGCCCCCAGCATCCTAAGCTGTGGTAGGCGGTGTAAATCTGAAAACTGCACTACGAACGTTCAGCACTGCTATATTTAATATGCATAGCTCTTCTGGCTCCACAGGGTATCCTATTTTCTCGCTGCACTGTTAGGAAACAAAGTATTCCTTAGCTCCATGTGTATGAGAGGGTCAAGACATAGGAAAGTTGGCTAGTTGCATTATTTCAGTTTGTTTAGTTTTCAATTTAATAGGTGACAGATGATGTCAGCATGGTTTTATCAGCCATGCTGGCCTAAATAAACTCAGGACACATCCTAATAATTTAAATGATTGTACTACTGGAGTTCACCTGTCTGGCAAGATCCTGAAATCCAAGAGTAAAAGCGTGTTTTAGTTCGACGTCTGTGTAGCACGTGCAGAGACCAGCCTTGATCCCCTGGAAGCAGGGCTCCTTCCCACCCTCTTCCCTCCTCCCCACCCAAAGCATGCACTGGAATCCCAGCCCACACGAGGGCAAGGCTGAATACTGCTCTGGTGTCCTTTTGATTTCATTTTCAAGGTAGCGTTATCAACTACCCAGAGTCAGAGACCACTGAAGTGCCAGCCTCCCCACAGTCACACACAAAACATCATGAAGGAGGTAGGCAGAACACAAATGGATTACTTCAGCTCTGATACATGAGAAGCTGCAGCGATAACGCGGTCTTGGAATAGCACAACCACTGTGTATTAATAAGAGCATGACGCACTGCGACTGATATATGAGCCTGGCACGTTAGGTGGGAAAGAACATGCCTGCTTCTGATCTAGCTGGCAGGTTGTTTCTTATGTCCTCTGGCACACACGATCCACTGACAAGTATAAGATTTATATTAACAAGCCCCAGTTGAGCACTTTGCCACAGACAATACGTGTAAATGTTATCGTGCGAGATTGAGTTCTTGGAGATGAAAGCGTACAGCCACTGTGCAAATATGATGCACGTCATAACCTCAGATGACTCAAATACACTTAAACAGCTCTAATATCGCTCTGGGTGATAACAGAAGTTACTTCATTCCACCAACCATCTCAAAGTCACAGGGGACTTGCAGCTTTCATCCAGCAGCAGCATGACGTAGAAGCAGCTCTTGATAATCCCCACCGGGACTTACCCACCAGGGCATGTTAGCAGATGTCCCCACTGTTTCTTAAATGGGTAGGGATTTATTTCTGTGCTTGTGTGATACTGCAAGCTACAAGAAACTTTGAAACATTTAAACAAAAGCTCCATTATTACCAGAGGGAGTATTTTGAAACTCTGAACTATGCAGATTTTCATGCATTTATGGGTAGGTGAGATCAATGTCTATAAAGTTCTTGATGCATTTGAGTCAGTCTGCTTGCTACATGCAGGGAATTCTGTAAAGGCGACTCAGTCCTATGATCTTCCCTAGGTATACCTCCTACAGTTGCGATGCTACACTTAAACATTTCTCTCTCAAACTCAAATGTTTCCCAAGAACTGCAGTTACTACACATCACAGTATGATCTGCCTGCTTGAATCAACTCTGCTGCAGTGAAAGGCAGATGCCAGCAAGGGAGAAGCCTGATGTCCTTTGGTTCCTCTTCGTTAGCCACTTAACGTCCCAAGTTCTACTGCCAAAATCGAACTATTGGAAACTGTACTTTCTTCTGTACCACTGCAAGAACGAATCAATTAAAATAGGCTGAAAACAGAAGATCATAATTACAATTTTGCAAATTACTCATTCTACATCATATTAGATACCAGTAAGACCAACAGATGTTTTTGAACTGTGCAGCCTAGCAATAATAATACGATCTGACAATCTACAATCATCTCACAGCACTATCTGTCCAACTGGGGGACAACAGGAGTCTTTTGCACTAAGACTTCAGGCCTTTAATTTTGCAGTTCCCTGGCTCATCTTTCAGCCAAGGAAGTATGTTTTCTTTGAAAGCTGATTGCTTTTCCATAGACCTGTGTGATCTAAGCTTACAGGTTAAAGTTCACTGCCTACTTGTGTAAATTGTCTGCAAGACTCCGAATTGACAACCGTGCCCCTGACCAGGTCAAGCACGCAGCGTAAGAGGTCATCCTTCCAGAGCAGAGCTGTGCCACGTTGCCCAGATAAAGCTAGAAAGTATTTTTAACACTGTGTTAAAAATACATATTTAAATGTATTTTTAAGTTCGTGTTCCTGAGGACTTCAGACATCTGAACTTGATAGCATTAAACTTTGTTATAAAATCAAAGGGCTGCACAGCTCCACTCCTTTATTTTTTTTCCTAACATCCCAAGGAATTCCTGTTTGTGGATATAGGGTAGAATCTCTCCAACACAGGCTCAGATGCAGGCCATGGAAAGGATGTCTGAGCCATACATCACTCAACAGGACCTGGTCCATAATTAAAACTTCACTGGCTGATGATAAGTACAAAGAATTCCTTTCCTCAGTGCTTCGCATACTGGGTTTTGTGGGATGGAGATTGCATAAAATGCTTTATTACTGGCTACCACATCACATCCAAGACTCAGCAATAAAATACTTGACTTTTTACTTTATTTTAAAAGAAAGTAATCTCCAAAAAATAATCCATATACTAATTTATTTATAACATTTACTGCTAGCGTAAGCAAAGCAAAACTCCATTCTGACAAGAGAGTGGGGCAAAGGTATCCTTTCCGCAGTGAGTTCACCCACCAGTTGGAGGTTTCACACAACTTCTTACTAAACACCACCAAAAGACCTTTTAGCAAAAGGAATGCATTGCTGAACACTTCATTCAGCCATGTGTTCAGTGCATGCGATATACCCATAGAAGTCCCATACTCTCAAGTTCTCTGTCCTTTTTAAGGCAGTTTGAAGAACACATTACAAAATAATCACAGAAATGTCCTGTTACAGTCCATACAGTACACTTACCAGTATGCTGGTATGACAAGCTGGAAAATCTGATCCTGTAGCAGTATTCCAAGGCAAGCACATTATATAAAAATTATTAGGTAGGTTGGCATTACTTTCAGACTTCAAATAGTAACAATCATTATTTTCTTAAACACCTACTCTGGATTATCTTGGACATCTGTTACATAACAACTGCAGTACTCCCACTGCAATTTCAGCAGCTCAGCTGTGACTGTACACACATCTTTCATAACCTTGTTGGTGGTTTTAATCTGCCTTGAACAACTGTTGTCCTAATAAATATTTCTTGCAAAAAATCATTGTAGTAATCATGGAATAATATTTTCCTACTTTACTATAAAAAAGCAAAATAAATCAAAGCTTCTGGGTTTTCTGTGATCTTGAACAAAGGCACGAAGTTCTTTGGAATGTAAAAAAGCAGTAATTACCTGTTAAAAAAAACATCACAGGTAAACCATCACTAATACTGGCTATTGGCACAAGGCTTGCTCAACTTCCATGTTCAGCCAGATCAAATTGATACCTGGCACTACTGTGATGTATTTTGTGATCAAACAGCACGTATAAATTACTCCTCACACTACTACTGTATCATCTACTAGTAAAAACCCATGTTATTATGTTGATTATTATTTGCATTACAGGGTACCTGCAGTCATGAAGCTACTGTTTCAGGACATAGTGACTGTTCCTGTCCCAGGGAAGTTACAAGGGGTGTACAGGGAGATGACAGATGGATACAGATAGACTGGAGGGTGTAATGAAACACTGCGACAGTTTTCATTAACAAAGTGACTCGTAACACACCAGGAGCTTAAATCATTGAATGTCTGTAGAGATCAAAACAGAAGGCTTTTAATGAGAAGGGTTTGTGTGGGTTTTTTTCCAGGAATTTATACAACAAATCTTCAGGAACAAGGAGCAATTGGAAACAGAGCCTGAAAATGCTTATTTGGAAATCTAAAGTGGGGAGCGTGTACAGGCTGACCTGGTGGGATGATCAGACCAGGAGACAACTTAAGTAACTCTTGATTTGAGTAAGAGGGATGGGGCAACAGCAGGCTTGGGCAGTGATGTGCAAGCAAAGAGAGCAGCTTCACAAGAGAGGTGGCAGAGCCAGGGCAGGAACGCAAAGCAGGTAGCGACAAGTCAAAGCAAGATACTAACAAACAACCTATTCTGCAACTTTCTAAATGGCTGTGAAATGCAAGTTGTCAAGGACACTGTAATTCAGATCGGTGAGATGAGGCTGGATTAGACTGCAAATTGCATGGCCACGTGACCAGGGAGAGATGCTGCAGAAGAACGAAGATTGGGTCAGAGCCAACACAGGAGTTTTTAAGGACATCCAAGCCAAAGCTGCTGATGAAGCACAATCTTACCAACAAACAAGACAGCAGAAGCAGAAAGGAAACGATGAGGGTTATAAAGCTGGGGATGCTCTGTTGCACTGAGGTGGAAGCAACAGCTCTTTATCCATGAGATGTCAGAGACTCAGACTCTGAGCTTTCTGGCAGAAAGTGACTTCTATTCTCACCCCCGTGCAAAAGGCATGTCAGAAACTGCAGTCTCTTTCTTAACGTGATCGATAGCAAAAGTAAAGCTCAACCATTCTTACCCATGCAACTGTTACAGAGAAGACAGGTGGGATTTTTGGAAGAAGTTAACTGTCCACCTGTGAAACAATGGTTAGATGGAATGGAAACGCACAGACCACCAAAGCACACAAAAACTCGCTTTGAAACCCCACTGATGTGTTCTAGCTTGTGCTTTCCATGTTGTCACCTGAAATACTTGAAATCCCCCAAGAGTCGGCATGAGGAAAAAGTAAGAGAGCACTTAACTTTAGAATGCAGTAAATCAGCTTTTTTTTTTTTTGAAAGACACGTCTGTCAGACTCTCATGGAAATAATAATGAATCTCATAAAGTCGCATCGGCGTGGCACGCCAGAACACTTTCCGGCAGAGGGTAAAACATAAGAGAAACACTATTGATTCTGTTTTCCATAAGGCTTCGTTCTATTTTGATAGACACATGCTTGTGAAAATCCTCATGGGTATTTTAAAAGCTGTAATTTCAACTCTGAGGTTTTGCAAGCTTTGTTTTGGGTGGTGTATGATATCGTAGTAAACATCCTAAATATAATTACAACTGCAATTTTGTGGGCTCTACTTTCCCTCTCGGTAGCCCAAAGCCAATGTTTACAAAAACTTTTCAGCACGCTTATTTGATTTGAACTTTTTATTATTATTACAAATGTATATTATTTTATTAAAAAAATTCACACTGAAGCAAAGTCAATTCCATTTCATTACAACCAAGAATATAAAATAAATGCAATGAACTCATAGTTTAGTTTTAACAGTCATTTCAAGAGTGACATCAGGACAACTTAAAAGCAGTAAACTCTCAAGTCTAGAATGAGAAACAAGTATTTTGCATTGTGGTTTTGCCAGCCCGTTGGCACAGGCATCGCCGAATGCGGCCACCACAGATCTAGAGCGGCAAAGTTTTGTGGCAGGATGAGGGGCATAAACAAAAAAATTTACAGAAA
>NW_009719758.1:6522-15026 GCF_000703405.1 Apaloderma vittatum
AGAAATTTCTAATGAAAAATACAAAAATGAAAGATGCGTGCATGAAATTATTAGGAAAAAAGTAACTGAATAGAGATAGGCACACTTCCACAAATAGTAAACATGGGAAAATACAACTAGAACAATTTGAAAAGTTACTACCTTACATATATAAAAAGTTCTTTAAATTGCTGTTAAAAAGGACACGTTCTGTCCAGATTTTGTGTAATACTTTTTAGTGTCTACACAAGACAAATTTTTAAAAAAATTAAATAGTATTAATTTACTACTAAATATTTAGGAGATAACAGTGCATTAAGGACTTTTTTTTTTCATATAGTAATACACATCGCTCCAGTCCGGCGACATTTTTAGAAGATTACGTATGGCCTTATGTACAATACATTTATTTAACCCTAAAACAATTCTTTGCTTAATGGTGTTAAAGTACCATTCCTGAAGATTATGAAGGGGAACTAAGCTTATTATGTTTATATAAAATATTATACACATTTGAACACTTCTAGCTTCCCGCCACCCCTCCCGCTATGACTGCTCCTCCCTCCCCCTCCCCAGATACAGTGTCACAGATACAGTGCAGGACTCGCAAAAAATACATTTTTTCCTTCATTGTGCAGTTTGTGCTACATAAAACCTCATCAACATGGACCAGGCTGCTCATCCCATTCATTTCCTCTGAGCCAGTGTGGTAAAAGCCGTACTCAGCGGTCCACGCCCCTCCCACGGGGTGACCAGGACGGAGAAGACGGCTCTGCCAGCATCACCCGCCTCCCTCCGTGCCGGTGTGAAACGCTTCAGTGAGGATGTCAATGTTACGGGCAGAGACAGAGCGACAGGTAACTAACGAAACCGCATAGGCAAAAAATAACGTTAAAAAATTATGCGGTTCTGGCTTCCCATGACAGGCTGCACGATTCCCTGCTACAAGAAAGATCTGGACATGCTGGAGTGTGTCCAGAGAAGGGCCATGAGGATGATCAGAGGGCGGGGGCACTCAGAGGGCTGGAGCACCTCTCCTATGAAGACAGATTGAGAGAGTTGGGGTTGTTCAGTCTGCAGAAAAGAAGACTCCAAGGAGACCTTATTGTAGCCTTCCAGTATCTCAAGGGGGCCTACAAGAAAGCTGGTGAGGGGCTTTTTAGGATGTTGGATAGTGATAGGACTAGGGGCAATGGATTAAAACTGGAGATGGATCGGTTCAGATTGGACGTTAGGAAGAGGTTCTTCCCCATGAGGGTGGTGAGACACTGGCACAGGTTGCCCAGAGAGGTGGTGGAAGCCCCATCCCTGGAAGTTTTTAAGGCCAGGCTGGATGGGGCTCTGAGCAGCCTGATCTAGTGGGAGATGTCCCTGCCAATGGAAGGGGGGTTGGAACTAGATGATCTATAAGGTCCTTTCCAACCCTGACAATTCTATGATTCTGTGATTCGCCACCTGTCCCGGCAATGAGCTTCCAAAGAAAGGTGGATTATTTCACCACTAGGAAGGAACTAGTAGAATGTGCATAGCCCTACATTTTACACCAAGTGCTTTTGCTTTTGTTTGCTCTCCCCCCAGCTGTGAGTTTGAAGGGCAATGGAGGAACTCAGCTCAGCTCCTCCATGTGTGCACACAGAAGCTCAAGAGTAGCAGCGTGTGGTCGTCTCTCAGACTAAACCACAGCAGAAACCCAGTTCAGCTTAGAGAAAGGTTGTGGCAGTCGCTCTAGAAGCTGGAAGCTCACTCGATAAAAGTACCTTACTTTGCTGGGAAATTTCACACTCTACATACAGATTAATCTATGCCGTGATTTTGCCTTATTGGCACAAGGGCCCACCTTAATCAAACATCAGGTAACATGTCTTAGCACCACCTCCTGATGTTATGTGAATTTTGATGATCAGCTGCAGGTTACAGTAGGGGGAATAACTGTTAGATAACTGTAATGGAAAAGACAAAAAGATTTTGCGAGAACAGAAGGGTGGAGAGAACAGGAGGGGACAAAAATTACCCCACCAAAGGTTAATTTCCAGAAACGTGACATTTAAGTCACAAAACTATACAATAAATTTCACGTTACGGCATTGCCCAAATACCCATTAGCTCAAAGGTACTTCATCTTAACATCAGTAAGAGGTGAGACTCCACTTATGGAAAGAATGCAACCCCAAACTCACTGAAATAAAATGAACAATTAAAATCTGTTCTTCCAAGCAGGCTACTGGGTACACACAATACGTAGCATTTCAAGGGTTACACACCGGAAGTATCCTTTGAGAGATAATTTTTCCCCAGAAATATTCTTTTCTTTCAAATTGTTTCATTTAATTTTCACCAGCTTCTTACCCATTTGATGACAAAAGCAGGTTTTAGTTGCTTTTCCAGGGAGGCTGGGTGTTGTTAAAACCACGTGATGGTAGACATGGCCAAGGCAAGCTAACTGCTCCCAAAAGATATGAAAACGACACATGTATGGGGAGGAAGGGGGCACTACAGGTGATCAGGAGATCAAATCCAGTACAAACACGAATGTGTCTAGCTGTGATGAAAAGCATTCTCCTCAGAGCAAACAAATTTACTCATCTTGCTGGATCCGATCACGACTTCAGCGTGGATGTGTATGCGTATATACAATTTGTTTCTCATACAGACACAGGACAGGAGAGAACGCAGTGCTGTATAAAAGCCTGTAACATTAACCGTTCACTTATTAACTCTTCTCGCTTCATCTCTTCTCTGGACACCAGCTGTAGAAGCTCCCTGATGTTACACTGCTGGCGGCTTTCTAAATGCATTTTTCCAGGTTTCCTACAACAAGAGCCAGACTTATTTCTGAAGGCTGAGGGAAAAATGAAACTGTCCCACAATTACATGTTGTGTCTCTCTGAATAACTGTGGTTGCAGAAGTTGGACAATAATCCTCTGATTATGCTTCTGAACTCTTGCTTATTTACAGGGGATTTTCTGCCAGCTACCCATCCACTTACAGTCCTTAGGCACAATCAAAACATGTTTGCTCTAGGGAAAAAGAAACATTTCAGTGCAATCAAGCGCATCTGGTGTAACTAATCTGGGTTAATCACAGCAATGTGAGGGACACAGAATATGCATTATAAACATGACAAAAGGAACAGTTTTCAACATGCTTTTCAAACTGCATAATATTTTCTCTTAATTATTAATACTAACATAAAATGATTAAATGCATTTGTTTTTGCAAGTCTTAGTACTTCTGTCACCTTTATAGCTAGAAAACTGACTCAGGAATGTGAAAGAAAGCTAAATTTATAGAATTCTCACATACATAAATCAGCTGAGTAACAGAAAAATAAGCCCATCATCCACACTCCCACTGAGACTTGAGGGCAGTAAATACATTTTCCTGACTATTTTGGTGTCCAGCCTGGGAAGACATTCCATTCTTCTGTTCCAACAGAACCTGAAAGCATCACCTTTTTGTGTGACTGTCCTGGTTTCATCTAAAATAACGTTTAATTTAAAACTAGTCAGAGCATGATCACTGTGATTTCAGAAATTCAATGTGAATGAGTTAAGAAATATCAGCAATCTTCTGTCTGGTGTTCAGTCCAGTAGCGTGAAGCATATTTGTCGCTGCAGAGACTTGGGTGGGGTTTTTTTCTTTTTTCCTTTTACTTTTTTTACTTTTTTTAAAATTATTTTTAAGACCTCGCCTGAAAACTAGACTAATAAAAACAGAATAGTAAAATACTCTGGAACAGTAAAATTTTGCTGTTCTTGACATCCATGAGCAAAACAGTAATAACCTGTGAAAATAACATAGTGCTTTAAAAAGGTGCAATATACCTGTATAGCTAAACTGGTTTGCCTAGTATAAAACTAACTATATACAAGCTTGAAAGCCTGGGAGTTCAAGATTTTAAAACTTTAAAATCCCATCAAAGAGATTGAAAAGACAGATTTATGGCAATCACTACAGCATAAGGAAGGTGCACCAGGAATCCTTCAAAATTCCAAAGGTTAAAGAAGTTAAGTGCTGGGTTAAGATCAGAAGGGTTCATTAGAGTAACCACAACGGAGCACATGCAGGGGCGGGGAGGAAGGAAAACTTCACAAGAATCTCCTTTATGGCAATAAAGGGACGGGGTGGGGGGTAAAGTCTTCAGTGGGTGAAGTTTTCCATTTGTCATCATGAATTTTAATTCTGCATCGTAGTTTGTATTTTTGGTTCTTCTCATCATTATGAACTTCATATTGCTGGAGTCTTCTGGCTTTTAGTCCATTCCTTTCTGAGCGCAGCCTGTGAGCCCTCTCAGTACCTGTGAGACTGATGAGACTGGTGATACTGGGAGCTCTGCTGAGACGATGTGGAATAGCCCATTGTACTCTGGGACTGAGAAGATCCCTGAATGTTGCTTTGGTAACTCAGGCGAGAGCTGGAGTGCTGCAGGAAGAGAGAATGGGACCAAGGGAATGAAAACCAGCCTGTTAGGATGATACAGCTCAGGAAAGTTTTAACTTCTCTGAAGCTCATTAAAACGTGACTGCTGGGGAAGCTGACTAAATAGTGTTACTGCTGAAGGTCCCATAAAACAAGCAATCAATCTGATCTGCAATCAGCCTTAACACAGCACACAAGGTCACTGGCAGCCACCTAAAAGTACAGCATGTGCACACCCATTTTTTTGAAGGAAAAACACACAAGACAGAGCGACTCCATTTAAAAATCCAGCTGTTTCTTAAATGCGGGTTTATTATGATTGTGAGGGCTGGTATTGCAAAATCAAACTGCTAGGGCTGCAAAGATGCTTTTTGAGATAAATAATACTAAAGTTACACAGCAACAAAATATTCTGTTCCTGAGAAAAAGACAAGATTTTAAAATCTTGTAATTTTGAGATTATACCATGGCTTAAGCATTACTCAATTTATCTTAATGAAAAAAAAATCCAGTAGGATAAAATAATATAATTTTAGGTGAGTCTTTCAACCTGCTGCCTGATCTTCTAGAAGCAAGGACAACTGCTCACAGACAGGCATGGGTACATGCAGTACTTTTTTCTTCCCTCCACTGTTTGGGATGTTAGCTCAGCAAACCCAAATTTCAGCAAGCCAAGTTTGTGGATCATTTGCAACTTCCAGACTAATGAATTTGCCCTTTTGTTACCATATCCATCCCCTGTCCAGAATGAATAATGAGCTGCAAAATGACTTTGTATGAAAAGTATTGCTCAATGGATAGGAGACTCTCTAGCAAGGTAAACTCCATCCCAATCCACAAGGACGGAGAGTCTACAAAAAAACACCCCCAAACTCAAAACTATTTGCAGTCAGTAAACTGTTTTCAAGTAAGTGCAGGGTCAGGAAGCCATACAATAGTTTTCTGTTCACTGTCTAGCCGATGGTTCTACATGGCTACGTCCAAGGGTCATCAGCAAGACTGTGGCCAAGGGTAATCATTTAGGAAAAGTGTCATGAACCCATATTCTGATTAATATCAGTACTGTAAGTTATAGAAAGCTTCTGGAGAAGTTTTGAGATCTGAATGGAAATTCCCTGGAGACAGTGCATCTGTGAGAACATCACATCCTCCACAGACCCAAGAATCCGCTCAGTGAAGGCAATGCCACAGTCGGTGGTCTCACCTAACCAGGAGAGCTGTGAAATCATCCTGATAACTTTTTGAGCTGGACAATCAAGAGCTGAACCCTAATAACACGGCATTACTTTTTCTGTGTTATCTAATGTAGGAATATGAAGGTTGCTTTCAAGGTGAAGCACAGTGAGGCTAAGGAGAGAGATAACATGACAGTCCTGCAGACCTCTGTATCTCAACATAATATCAATATAACGAATAGTTGTACAGAGTGGCTTCACTTGTTTTTAAGGGTCAGTCTGGGAGGTAACAGCTCAGTACACTGGCTTTGGAAGAGATGTCTCCCAGTGGCGTGTATACCGTTAACAATCAGACTGTGCTTGGCCTGCATGGCTGGGCTTTAACAGGGTGTCTGAAAGCTGGAATTTGTCTTAAAATTCTGACAGTTTTTGCAAATTCTAATGGAAAAGAAAAATAATTTGCTATAACTTTGTAGGAACTCCTTCTGGATGAAAAGCAGCAGCTCACCATGCTAAGCAAAACACCCAAGGTCACATAAGGAATGCTCAGTAGAAGTCAACAAGGAATTTGCACTGTTGTTCATGGAAGAAATATACATTGGGGTTGGTGAGATACAAAAAAAATTCAACTGAGACTTTAGATCACAAGCTAAATGAAACTCAAAGCAAAGGAAATCTTCCTACTTCTGAACAAGATATAATGGAGTAAATTTAACACCATAAGACTACAAGAATGCATTAACTTGCCCATGCTTATTTTTGTTCCACATAAGAGAATTTGTTTTTAATGAAGTCAGACTTGGACAAATTGCAGACATTCCTTTCTAGAACAGAAGACAGTCAGCTAGAATTTCAGGGCAGATAGCCAAACGCAAGTGTAAAAATGGATAATCAGACCATAGAGTTTAGCGAGTGATGTAAAGGACCATCATTTTGATGGCTATGCTGTTAAAGTTTAGAAACAAAGAGTCATAGGGTTAAAAAAATCTTTTTGAAAAAAAAATATTTTAGATTGTTAGCAACTTGTAAGGGGGAAGTTTGCCAACAATTCAGAGAGCTGTATGAAGATTCTATAACGGATATCATCAAACACGGCACATCAGTCCTCAAAATACACACCAACACAGACCAGCCATAAATACCGTGTAGTCAGACAGCTGTAGTGATCTGTCCAGACCTCAAGTCTGTCTGGAACTTTTCAAAAAAGAAATCTAGTTGTCTTTACCCTTAAATTGCCCTCAATGCCTTCATGAACATTTGTAATTAAAAGAGTAAAACAGAAATGGGATAAAAATGTCTGGCACTGAGAAATCAATTGTCTGTGGAGAAGGTCTGGAGGGCTAAAAGGCAAGGCAACTCCAGAGCTGCATTTTTTAAAAGCTAGTTATTTTAAGTTTAGTGCAGCCTCAAAAGACCATTGTCCAAGGTGAGATGCCCTTGAGGGCTCATAGCAGACAGAATTCCTAAAAACTTTTTAAAAAATTCCTAAAAACTACCTTTAATATCTACATTTATCTTACTCTGCTTTCAACTCATTACTGTCCCAGCAAGTATAAACTCACATATATTGAAGATCCTAGTAAGTTCAATGTTTTTTGTATTTTGTGTAAGTCAGTTTTTCAGTGAAAAATATAATTATAGTAAGCAGAGGCAAGTATGCAAATCCAAAAATAATTCAGTGGTACTAAATTCAGTGGAAAACACAAAATCTATTCAACTTCAGTCACATTAGACAATGCATGTCTTTGTGCCCTACTTCAGAATGAATCATATTGATGAACCAAAACATCGTTCCTGTGCTAACACGCATTTTTTCTTTACCATTAGAGGTAGACTTAGCAAGATACTAGAATAAACTATGGAATTGCTCCATACATGTGATTATATGAGGTAAAACGAAGCAGAAATAAAATGAGAGTCTGGTTCCCACTTTGCTTCGGCTTCTCAGGATTTTCTCAGATCTGCTTCTCACACAGGATTTAGTATTGCCAAGAGTCGAGTATCCTGAGCTTGATCTGGCACAGCATTTACATGCATGGAATAGTTCCACTGTCTTCAGTAAGACTACCCTCAAACATAGAGTTAAGCATATATTTAAGTGCTTTCCTGGAGTGGGCTAGTCCTCTCTCTACAACTGCCTAAAGGGAGGTTGTAGCGAGGCGGGGGTTGGTCTGTTCTCCCTCGTGGAGAGTGACAGGATGAGGGGAAATGGATTTAAATTGTGCCAGGGGAGGTTCAGGTTAGATATCAGGAAGAATTTCTTTACTGAGAGGGTTGTCAGCCATCTGAACAGGCTGTCCAGGGAGGTGGGTTGAGTCACCGTCCCTGACGGTGTTTAAGAGACGGGTGGATGTTGTGTTTGGGGGAATCGCTTAGTAGGTTGATAGGGCTGGGACAAAGGCTGGACTCGATGATCTTCAAGGTCTCTTCCGGCTGACACGATTCTATGATTCTATAATTCAGCTCTTCACAGGGGGCAGCAGATATAACTCATACTAATATTCTATTGAAAATTACTAACAATGGAAGAAAACCTTTTAACTTTAAACCTTTAAACCCACATTTTTATCTGACATACCACAGCACACCTGCTCAGAGCACGAGAAATTAATTAAAACATGATCTGTTCTCACAGTGGAAAGAGGGTGAAAATGATGCTTTGGCCTTAAAGTAACAGAAGCAGCAAAAAACCACGAGAGGTACCTGATAATCTGAAGGCATGACAGGCCCGCCTGAGTTAGTGCCTGAAGGCCCTATGCGTGGTTTCTTGTTGGGAGGCACCTGGTTGAGGCTGGAGTCCTGGCTGTGCTGGAGTCCCGTGCCCGTGCCCCCACCTCCGGCACCAGTGCCCCCCGCTGTCCCATTGGTCTGGGCACTGTTCTGCTGCTGCGGCGGCTGCTGCGGCGGCGGCTGTGGCGCTGCCTGAGGCT